>NW_025777533.1:0-93590 GCF_021130785.1 Homalodisca vitripennis | reverse complement strand
AATCAAATTTTAACTAACATTAAAACAGTGCTTGATCAGTAGTATTGTGCAGATTGGAAAGGCAAAGTTACTATCTAATTTTTATTACATAATTTACCAGTGACCAATTAAAACTATCTAATACATAGGAAGAGTACTATTTAAATGTTATTATAAAACCCATATTATGAACAAAGCTATGAATGTTTGCACGTAAAGTACCTACTCGTTCCTTTTTACACGTCGTGATTGGTTCCTTTGACTTAATATATATATTATCTTTACCGTGGTTTCAGGAAAAATAAACAGGGGAAATGGATACAAATATGCTTCAACCACTTATTCTTTTCTAGACTAAGAATTATATATATTTAAATTTATTAATTTTTTATAATTATGCAATTACAAAACTACAAAATTGTTAATATTTAATTTAATTTTATGCTGTTTAGAACGCCTTTTTATATTATTAATCTAAATTTTAATTTTAATAGAAATCAATTTTTAGTATAATATACCAAGGAGTTTATAAATTACACTATAAATCAGAATAGAAAATTTCAGCTGATTATAAAAATTTCAAAGATTTACTTTTAATTCTTACATTATATTCACTTTTTGTACCTTTTTGAAAACGACAATAAAGTCGAAATATTAAAGGATTTATTTGAAGTCTTTTTTCTTCTATTGTTTATATATATATATATATATATATATATATATATATATATATATATATATATATATATATTATTTCACTTATTGAAATGAAAAACGAAGATTACAAGGCTTCTATATATTTCGTGGGATTTAATACCCACATCTTCAGGAAGCATAATATAAATGAAGAAAACAAGAAACAAGAAACACAACAAATAAAATAAAATAACCAAAAATTTAAATACGCAACTAAAACATTCAAAAACCCAGCTGATATATCATTAATGGCACAGATGGAAATTTGGAAAAGTTAAAATTATCTTAAATTTAGACCATTTGGGTATTTTGATTTTAAAAGTAATTGATGTGCTTGTTCCAGATTTTTAAATTTTAATCTATTTAAATTTTCTTCATGACAAGGGAAGACCTTATTAATTCCTTTAAGGTTATAACATTCTTCAATTTTGTCTTTTTTGTGCTCAGCAGCATGTTTGGCCAATGGCTTCTCCTTGTCTTTATGGAAAATATCAAATCTGTGCCCTGTTATTCTGACTCTAAGGTGGTTAGATGTTTGTCCAATGTACTGTTTGTCACAAAATTTACAATTAATTTGGTAAATTACATTCTTAGAGTCACAGTTTACTTTGCCAATGATGGGATAAGTTAAACCTGTTACGTTACTTTTGAATTCCCTAGAGTTTTTCATAATTTTGCAAGAACCGCAACGTGGTTTGTTGCACGGTTCACATCCATTAGTAACGGGTTGGTGTAATTTAGGTAGTTTAGGTTGGACAAGTTTGTTTTTAAAATTTGGAGGTTTTCGAAATATTACTCTAGGTGCTTTAGCCATAAAAGTTTGGGTATCTGGAGAGGAAAGTAGGACATTATGGGCAATTTTCATAATACTGTTAATTTTGTGTAGTAGTCCAGGAAAAAACTGTGTAATAAACTTTGGTTGTGTTTTATAATTGAAGCTTGCTGGATGTTTTGGTTTGTTTATTTGATTTTTTTAAAATTTTGTCTGGGTAATTTAAATGTTTAAAAGTGTTGCTTAATTTTTCAATGTAATTTAGGAAGTCTATATCATTGCTGCATAGCTTCTTGGCTCGTATAGATAAACTTTTTGGAATAGACTTTTTTATATATATTGGATGGCAACTTGAAAAATTTAGATAGTTCATTGTGTTTGTTGTTTTAACATGCAATTTTGTTTTGATGTAGCCTGATTCTAAGAAAATGTCTAAATCTAAAAAAGTTATTATAACATCAGAATAGTTCCATGTAAACTTCAAAGGAGAGAAACTCTTGGAGATTCTTCAAAAATTCTTGCAAAGATTCCAATCCATGATGCCATATGAAAAATATATCATCGATGAAACGTACCCATTTTAATGGTTGAAGATTTTGTGAGGCTAGAAATTTCTTCTCGAATTCGCCCATGAATAGGTTAGCATATGAGGGAGCCATCCTGGTGCCCATAGCTGTACCCGAAATTTGTAGATAATTTTTGTCGTTGAATTTAAAATTGTTCATTGTAAGGACGAATTGCATTAAATTAATCAAAAAGTTGGTCGATGGAATAACATTATTTTTTCTAGCGTCTAGAACACTCTCTACAGCCTGCAGACCCTCTTTATGTGGTATGTTTGTGTATAGAGAATTTACATCTACTGTTACTAGAATTGAATTTTCAGGAATTGGTTGTTTAACAGTAGTAATTTTTTTTTCAATGAAGTCAGTAGAATTTTTTATATAGGATGGTAATGATTTTACAAAAGGTTGCAGTTGATCATCAATATAAGCTGAAATTCTTTCTGTTGGACTCCCATAGCTAGAAACAATAGGTCTACCAGGTGGAGGACGAATGGGTTTGTGGATTTTTGGGAGTGTATAAAATATTGGTGTTCGGGGCCATTTTGGACTTAATAATTCAATATTCTTTGAAGACAAACCTTGATTGGGACCATAATCTTTGAGGTATTTTTTGATAACTTCGTTAAATTTATCTGTAGGATCTTCCTCCAGAGGCTTGTATGTATTTGTATCAGATAACTGTGTGGTAGCTTCTTCAATGTAATCTTTTAAATTTAAAATAACAATCTTACTTCCTTTATCAGCCGGGAGAATGATTATATTGTGATTGTTTTTCAGTGATTTAATGGCTCGAATTTCATTTTGGGATAAGTTATTCTTCTTATTTAAAGAGTTTTGAAATTCCGGATTTGACAAATTAGACACTACAATGTTAATAAACTGTTCAATCGGGTGATCTGCAGGGAGAGGGGGAGGTTCCCAATCCGATTTTTGTTTGAACCTATTCAAGCAAGGAAGAATTTCATCATTACAAATGTTTTGTTGTTTGCTGAAGAAAAATTTTAGTCTTAATTCCCGGGAAAAGGTAAGAGCGTCGTTTATTAGGCTTATTTGATTAAATTTTGGAGTAGGACAAAACGTGAGACCTTTTGAAAGAACTTGAAGTTCATCTTTGTTAGGTTGATAGTCAGATATATTTTCAATGCACGATTCAAGAAGATCACTGGCATTATTTGTATCTTGTTTGGCTACTTTTTCAATAATGGGGTCTACATTTGTGTTCGGTGATTGTTCAACACAAGAATTTGTTCCATCATATAAGGGTGGTATAACATTATTAGAATCGGTGTCACTGAAGCATTTCCATTTAGTGGGTATTTCCTCACCATTATTTATAGTTTTTCTACAAATTTGTAACAACTTATTTGAAAGTTTTTCAGTTTTTTTAGTCATAAAACTCTGTAGCTTTCGTACTATATTATTAATGTCATTATGAAGAGAATCACTATCATATTGGGATAATAGACAATCATATATGATTCTTAATTCTTTACCATGGTTTTCTGCCATGGATTTATATGCTTTCAATACTAATTTAGAAAGTTCAAAACTTGTCTTGATAGCTAAAATTTTAACAGCTTCGTGCATAGCAGGTGGTAGACCAGAGTAAGGAAATTTAGGACTGAGACCTGGAGGGGTTAGGCCGAAAGACAATAAAGTGCCAATGAACATAACATGACAGTTAATTTTAACAATTTTTAATGAATGATATTTGAACTGTTTCATTAAATGCTTTTTGCTAGTATGCGTATTCATTTTGATGAACAAATTGAGAGCTTTAACGGAAAATAAACACTAGTGTATAAGAAGTGTAGAAGAGAGACTTTTTACCAAAAGGCTTCGTGTTGACGATGGTTGATCACCAAGTGGCTGTTATATTATTTCACTTATTGAAATGAAAAACGAAGATTACAAGGCTTCTATATATTTCGTGGGATTTAATACCCACATCTTCAGGAAGCATAATATAAATGAAGAAAACAAGAAACAAGAAACACAACAAATAAAATAAAATAACCAAAAATTTAAATACGCAACTAAAACATTCAAAAACCCAGCTGATATATCATTAATGGCACAGATGGAAATTTGGAAAAGTTAAAATTATCTTAAATTTAGACCATTTGGGTATTTTGATTTTAAAAGTAATTGATGTGCTTGTTCCAGATTTTTTAATTTTAATCTATTTAAATTTTCTTCATGACAAGGGAAGACCTTATTAATTCCTTTAAGGTTATAACATTCTTCAATTTTGTCTTTTTTGTGCTCAGCAGCATGTTTGGCCAATGGCTTCTCCTTGTCTTTATGGAAAATATCAAATCTGTGCCCTGTTATTCTGACTCTAAGGTGGTTAGATGTTTGTCCAATGTACTGTTTGTCACAAAATTTACAATTAATTTGGTAAATTACATTCTTAGAGTCACAGTTTACTTTGCCAATGATGGGATAAGTTAAACCTGTTACGTTACTTTTGAATTCCCTAGAGTTTTTCATAATTTTGCAAGAACCGCAACGTGGTTTGTTGCACGGTTCACATCCATTAGTAACGGGTTGGTGTAATTTAGGTAGTTTAGGTTGGACAAGTTTGTTTTTCAAATTTGGAGGTTTTCGAAATATTACTCTAGGTGCTTTAGCCATAAAAGTTTGGGTATCTGGAGAGGAAAGTAGGACATTATGGGCAATTTTCATAATACTGTTAATTTTGTGTAGTCCAGGAAAAAACTGTGTAATAAACTTTGGTTGTGTTTTATAATTGAAGCTTGCTGGATGTTTTGGTTTGTTTATTTGATTTTTTAAAATTTTGTGTCTGGGTAATTTAAATGTTTAAAAGTGTTGCTTAATTTTTCAATGTAATTTAGGAAGTCTATATCATTGCTGCATAGCTTCTTGGCTCGTATAGATAAACTTTTTGGAATAGACTTTTTTATATATATTGGATGGCAACTTGAAAAATTTAGATAGTTCATTGTGTTTGTTGTTTTAACATGCAATTTTGTTTTGATGTAGCCTGATTCTAAGAAAATGTCTAAATCTAAAAAAGTTATTATAACATCAGAATAGTTCCATGTAAACTTCAAAGGAGAGAACTCTTGGAGATTCTTCAAAAATTCTTGCAAAGATTCCAATCCATGATGCCATATGAAAAATATATCATCGATGAAACGTACCCATTTTAATGGTTGAAGATTTTGTGAGGCTAGAAATTTCTTCTCGAATTCGCCCATGAATAGGTTAGCATATGAGGGAGCCATCCTGGTGCCCATAGCTGTACCCGAAATTTGTAGATAATTTTTGTCGTTGAATTTAAAATTGTTCATTGTAAGGACGAATTGCATTAAATTAATCAAAAAGTTGGTCGATGGAATAACATTATTTTTTCTAGCGTCTAGAACACTCTCTACAGCCTGCAGACCCTCTTTATGTGGTATGTTTGTGTATAGAGAATTTACATCTACTGTTACTAGAATTGAATTTTCAGGAATTGGTTGTTTAACAGTAGTAATTTTTTCAATGAAGTCAGTAGAATTTTTTATATAGGATGGTAATGATTTTACAAAAGGTTGCAGTTGATCATCAATATAAGCTGAAATTCTTTCTGTTGGACTCCCATAGCTAGAAACAATAGGTCTACCAGGTGGAGGACGAATGGGTTTGTGGATTTTTGGGAGTGTATAAAATATTGGTGTTCGGGGCCATTTTGGACTTAATAATTCAATATTCTTTGAAGACAAACCTTGATTGGGACCATAATCTTTGAGGTATTTTTTGATAACTTCGTTAAATTTATCTGTAGGATCTTCCTCCAGAGGCTTGTATGTATTTGTATCAGATAACTGTGTGGTAGCTTCTTCAATGTAATCTTTTAAATTTAAAATAACAATCTTACTTCCTTTATCAGCCGGGAGAATGATTATATTGTGATTGTTTTTCAGTGATTTAATGGCTCGAATTTCATTTTGGGATAAGTTATTCTTCTTATTTAAAGAGTTTTGAAATTCCGGATTTGACAAATTAGACACTACAATGTTAATAAACTGTTCAATCGGGTGATCTGCAGGGAGAGGGGGAGGTTCCCAATCCGATTTTTGTTTGAACCTATTCAAGCAAGGAAGAATTTCATCATTACAAATGTTTTGTTGTTTGCTGAAGAAAAATTTTAGTCTTAATTCCCGGGAAAAGGTAAGAGCGTCGTTTATTAGGCTTATTTGATTAAATTTTGGAGTAGGACAAAACGTGAGACCTTTTGAAAGAACTTGAAGTTCATCTTTGTTAGGTTGATAGTCAGATATATTTTCAATGCACGATTCAAGAAGATCACTGGCATTATTTGTATCTTGTTTGGCTACTTTTTCAATAATGGGGTCTACATTTGTGTTCGGTGATTGTTCAACACAAGAATTTGTTCCATCATATAAGGGTGGTATAACATTATTAGAATCGGTGTCACTGAAGCATTTCCATTTAGTGGGTATTTCCTCACCATTATTTATAGTTTTTCTACAAATTTGTAACAACTTATTTGAAAGTTTTTCAGTTTTTTTAGTCATAAAACTCTGTAGCTTTCGTACTATATTATTAATGTCATTATGAAGAGAATCACTATCATATTGGGATAATAGACAATCATATATGATTCTTAATTCTTTACCATGGTTTTCTGCCATGGATTTATATGCTTTCAATACTAATTTAGAAAGTTCAAAACTTGTCTTGATAGCTAAAATTTTAACAGCTTCGTGCATAGCAGGTGGTAGACCAGAGTAAGGAAATTTAGGACTGAGACCTGGAGGGGTTAGGCCGAAAGACAATAAAGTGCCAATGAACATAACATGACAGTTAATTTTAACAATTTTTAATGAATGATATTTGAACTGTTTCATTAAATGCTTTTTGCTAGTATGCGTATTCATTTTGATGAACAAATTGAGAGCTTTAACGGAAAATAAACACTAGTGTATAAGAAGTGTAGAAGAGAGACTTTTTACCAAAAGGCTTCGTGTTGACGATGGTTGATCACCAAGTGGCTGTTATATTATTTCACTTATTGAAATGAAAAACGAAGATTACAAGGCTTCTATATATTTCGTGGGATTTAATACCCACATCTTCAGGAAGCATAATATAAATGAAGAAAACAAGAAACAAGAAACACAACAAATAAAATAAAATAACCAAAAATTTAAATACGCAACTAAAACATTCAAAAACCCAGCTGATATATCATTAATGGCACAGATGGAAATTTGGAAAAGTTAAAATTATCTTAAATTTAGACCATTTGGGTATTTTGATTTTAAAAGTAATTGATGTGCTTGTTCCAGATTTTTTAATTTTAATCTATTTAAATTTTCTTCATGACAAGGGAAGACCTTATTAATTCCTTTAAGGTTATAACATTCTTCAATTTTGTCTTTTTTGTGCTCAGCAGCATGTTTGGCCAATGGCTTCTCCTTGTCTTTATGGAAAATATCAAATCTGTGCCCTGTTATTCTGACTCTAAGGTGGTTAGATGTTTGTCCAATGTACTGTTTGTCACAAAATTTACAATTAATTTGGTAAATTACATTCTTAGAGTCACAGTTTACTTTGCCAATGATGGGATAAGTTAAACCTGTTACGTTACTTTTGAATTCCCTAGAGTTTTTCATAATTTTGCAAGAACCGCAACGTGGTTTGTTGCACGGTTCACATCCATTAGTAACGGGTTGGTGTAATTTAGGTAGTTTAGGTTGGACAAGTTTGTTTTTCAAATTTGGAGGTTTTCGAAATATTACTCTAGGTGCTTTAGCCATAAAAGTTTGGGTATCTGGAGAGGAAAGTAGGACATTATGGGCAATTTTCATAATACTGTTAATTTTGTGTAGTCCAGGAAAAAACTGTGTAATAAACTTTGGTTGTGTTTTATAATTGAAGCTTGCTGGATGTTTTGGTTTGTTTATTTGATTTTTTAAAATTTTGTCTGGGTAATTTAAATGTTTAAAAGTGTTGCTTAATTTTTCAATGTAATTTAGGAAGTCTATATCATTGCTGCATAGCTTCTTGGCTCGTATAGATAAACTTTTTTGGAATACTATATATATATATATATATAGTATATATATATATATATATATATATATATATATATATATATATATATATATATATATATATACTTTTCTTAATGTGACAATCTTTCACCGAATGTAAATTAAAAGGCCGGGAGTAAACTTTTTGACCAAAGCAGGTTCTTGTGACCTTTATTTATAAGTATTTCCTTGATTAGGTTATTTGGGATAATGCCTCAACTGTGGCGTCAGAAATATAGTTTAATTTAACTAAAAATGTATACTTCAACACGCGCAAAACCTGAAATGAGCCAGTAAACATTTTATTTAACTTTTAAAATTCTTAATTACGGACGCCAAAATAATAATTACTACATATACTTTCATTTGAGTGAAAAAGTTGTCATAAGATTCCATTATATTACATTATAAATGATTTCACCAAGAAGCAAGCTCTTAGATCTTGAAAATTGCGTGCGAAACTACTGGTAACTGAAAGTAACAATTTTTTTTAACTGCTGATATTGAGTGATCGTAAACGGTGGTAAATTTAGAGCTTACCCCTCCTGAAAAAATATGTAGCTGCGGCTATGACTCAAGAGTGCAGACATTTTATTTTTTTTGTAATTTAGGGGTATCTTTACGAAGTGTTATACTTAATTTAGATAAAATTCTTTTGAACCAGAAATATATTCGGAAATGCCTAATCTCCAAAGAGGACAGATTTGTTATATATTATGTATATACTGGAATTTGACGTATTTTGTATACTGAACACAAATATATAATTAATATTTTTATACTTTGTTATAAGAATCAAATTATTACACAGGCATAATGAGCATCGACCGTCCTGACCTCGCTGTGTATGTATACATGTCTACTATTTTGTGTGTGTAAAAATGTTGTTTAAATTTCCTTTGGACCTATCCGCAGACAGTTCGATTTCTCTCATCTAGGGCACCAACCCAAGCAATGAACCAATAACAACAGAGAATCTGAAGAGGTTCATGGGGAAGGGAACGAAACAAAAATAAAACAACATAACAACAGGAGCAGTACAATAGCAGTTGTCATCGGAAGTGACTTTAACGTCGTGTTTTGTTGAAATTTTGTGTATTTAAAAATACAGTAAAATGACTGTGATTACAAAACCAATTAGTGAGAAGAAAATTGACAAACTTGATCAACCCCTGGTTGTTGCGGAATGCTTGGTAAATAAGTAATTAGAATTAGTTGCTTGACCTCTGATACTGATTTACTTTTGCTATCTGCGCGATTCTTTTCGTTTTACAACTTCACTTATTCATAGTTAAGTTTGAGAAAAGAACGATTATCTGTATATAAATGTAATGTATTATTTCTATGAATAATTTATAATGAATTTATATCTATATATCTTTTAAAATTAAATGATTTGTAACAATGTCCATATTTTTTACCTTTTCTTATTTATGTCAATAGGGTAAACCGTGAAAGATTTAATAGGAGTAATAAGCAGCAAAAGAGTTAGCTGTAGATCTACATGTTGAATCAAAATTTTTATGATAATTTTATGTGAATTCAAGCAGGGTAGCCTAGTTCAGGATTCTAGATAATTGTATATCCATGTTGTCTGGTCTTTTGTACTATTAAAAATTATTCATATTTACAAATTGTTAAGACCTTAGATTATACTTTTGTAAGGAGTGCCCTAAAAGGTAGTGGCAATATATGTTTGAACATTAATACAGTTATAGTATATAATTTTGACTGTTTGGCTGTCAAGTTGCACAATTATAATATTGGTTGATATATCTTATTAAGCTACTGCAACCTTTGGTAGTGAAACATTTTATTAACCCTAGAACTGGCGGTCATTTCATCCTGTAGTGTCGGGCTGTTTTGGAGCTTCGCGCAAGGTTTTTTTAAAAAAATTATTAAAAATATAAAATAAAAGCAATATAAATAAGAGTATATATTTTTGTATTCAGAATTAAACGTAGAATTGCACTGTATTGTAAAATTAACCATCAACAATTTTCTAATAAACAATTTTTTTAATCAAATATAAAATTTACGAAAAAATATTTCTTAAATTTGGGGGGGACCATACCTAGCAAATGAAGTTATAGTGAGAAATATTTATAAGTGAGATAGCCATTCTGTGTCAAATTTTATCTAGTTTCAGAAAAACATAAACATTATACACATTTATGAAAGCATCATAAAGCTATAGAACAAAAAGCAGCGATGCGTGTAAATTCTGAAAATCGGGTGTACACGTAATACTTTGGTAAAACAAGTTTTGCTAATACATTTATCTATGAATACATGTTATTTTGCATATTTTATTACTTAGAATAAAATAGAATGTACAGTAGTAATGAAATAATTACCATAAATTATTTTTTGAAAAGTAAAAAAAGTTAAATTTTGCCATTATTCAAAAATTTTGCGAAAAATTTTCATTCAGCAAAATATAAAATAGTTTCTAAAGCTTGTACTATATCAAAATTTATAAATTTATGGTTTATAAGTAATAGGAAATATTATGTAGTTAGAAAACTATAAATATAACTAAAGATATTGAAAAAATATAGAATAACCCAAACAGTTATTATATATTATAACCAAAACAATTACAGGAAATATATATTTTATTGTGAAAACTATCTATTTACCAAAAATAAATAGTTACTTCAAAGCTAAAAGAGTGCTATAAATAACGTTTAGTAAGTGAAAACAATAACAAACTATGTAAAATGAATTTTAGCCAAGTCATTTTGCCATAGCCTACACAAAGCCGGTAATTTCTCAAACATATTTCAGTAAATAGAAATTGATTTATTCTAAAATATATATGTTTACACTACTACGACATCAAACAACACACTACACATTAAATACGACACTAAAACACGCGTAAAACTATTAAAACTTACAAATATCCACAGCTCGGCACGAAAGTGATACAGAACGGCAGCGGCAATATGGCGGTCACAACAAACGGCGTCGCGTTTTCTTTTACATTCAAAATAACAAGCTTGCTACGTCATAACCATAATACAAAGAGGAATAAAACTCATCTGTTCCTTAGCATTTTTCTTCCCGAATCCAATAGTGCATGAATTATATCGATACTTTACCGGAGTATATTATAAAAAGTAATTATACGAGGGAATGTTTTGATCGACAAAATTTTGATGGTTAACACCACAAAAGCGGCATTAACCGACATAATTATGTCGATTAACAGTTCTAGGGTTAAACACTCTTGGAGCAATTGGAAAAATGTTAAAAAAGTAATATAAATGTTATTAAAACAATACTTTTCTGATATAGTTTATTTTTTGGACAAATGATTATTATGTTTGTATGATATTCTATTGACAAAAAACTTGTCGATATAAGGTTTAGGTATAGGTATATAGGGTGATCAACTGAAGGTAGCTACCATTGAGATCACAGCCTATTAATTTTAAAGTAAACTTTCTATTGTGAACTTTACCTTATTTTTAATGCTTATTTAAATTATTTAGTAATAATTTTTAAAACATTCTTGAGTTTTAAGTGTTTTGTTTGCAAATGGAAAATTATGCCTCTTTAATTAACAGTTGAAGAAAGAGTTTGTAAAACTTTCAATGTTCCCAGTGGCTTAAAGGTTAATTATATCAAAACAATACAAAAAAATAAAAAGTCTTAGAATTGTATGTAAAACCCAAATGCATCATGAGATTTGATATTGTTAGCATTGGATAGCTACAACAATATCAAATCACGGGTATGGTACGTTAAGCGGACCCGGTTTTTATATCAAAATTGGCAAACGATATTACTTAATCATAACCATTGACATAATCAATCGATACTGATTAATTATTTTAAACTATTAACTTAAATAATCTATATCAACAGCTGTAAACACTCTAAAATAATACACGTAGGATAATATTTCAATTTTACATAAGTAATTCTGATTATTAAAAATGGCAGTCAATTTTAAAAAACTACACGACGTTCCTTCTTCGTGGCTTCAACATGTTGGACTCGTACCGAAAAACCCATTATGTGAAATTTATGGGAAAGAAACAACTATAACTGTGAGAGGAGTAAATATGGTCGTCTTCAGTTTTCCTAATTTTGTTTGATCAGTATAGTAATTTGTTTGATCACTGTAAATATGAAATTCATATTTTAATTTAAAACATATGATTGTTATTGAGGACTATAGGTACTTTTATATCGATTGATAGTCTAGGTTTGAGATGCGAATATTAGGTATCGATGACTATATTCTTCGATATAAAAAACCGGGTCCGCTTATTGTACCCTACCCTCAAATCACTTTTATTAATTTCTTAAAACAGTTTGTTTTCATTCCCAGAATGGATATTTAGGCGGTCGCGATCCATAACTGCACAATAACTGATAATATGTTTGATGTTTTTGATATCTCAAATAAGAGACTGAGGGGAATCAAGGTTAAAGGGAGGGGAATAACAAGCTAAGGAGGAGTAAGTATTGGTGGAGGGGATAATCGAGATACCAACACTCGAGAGGCCAACAAAGTAGAAGAAATTTTAGTCGTATGAGCATTTTTGCAATAGTTTCTGCCTTTCTGTCTGACAGACAATAATGACGTGATCAAATTCTACCTCACTGTTTACGTTTATTCCTGTGTTCTTGTTCTTCTTCATAGACATTTTTGCAACATTTTCTACCAATGCACATCTATCTTGTGCATCTCGTTTTAAATAATTATTTTTAGCCATTTCATAAGCGGTCAGACTTTTCTGCGTTGTACATTCCAAAGTAATGACGTACTTTGTGTTTTGGCATCGTCATTAGTTATTTTGTGTTCGTGTTTAACATAAAGTAAATAAAGTAGAATAATGGAAAATAAGGAAAATTGTCTATTTGTGATTTTAGGGTATTAGTTAACCCTTTAAGTGCCAGGGATCTCGCTACAAGATGATGTAAAAACACGTTCGAGTGCCGAGAGTCTCGCTCCAAGACGATATGTTCCTATGCAAAGATTGCCGGAGTCTCAGAACGATACGATTTCTATTTCATTTGTAGTACCTCTATAACATCCTATACTGGCTGATATCATACCACATTAACTAAACTAACCTTTTCAATTATTATTTCTACTTTTTAATGTGTTAGTTGATGTAAACAACTACTGTAACTAAAATACAACACTTTCTCAGTTGGATCGCGATCACGGTGTTGTGACGAGAAAGTTTTATGTTATATAATTGTGCGTATAAATTTAAAATGTTTCTAAGTTATAGGCTATTAGGTATTAAAATTAATAAAAAAAAGAGATAACAGTCACTTCTGAGTGTCAATGAAGACAGTGTTGTAGAGTTGGTTTGGAAATTGCCTGAATAAGGTTACTTATATGTTTTGAGTTTTGTTTTAGTATTATTGTTATATTACACAAGATCTTGCATTGTTTTAATATTATAAGTATTGGTGTTTTGAAAAGAATTATAAAAAAGCTATTTATGGTGGAAAAAAACTTTTAACTGAATATTTTCCAAATTTTTTTGCAAATCAAACCTCTAGCACTTAACTAATTTTTATAATTGTGTTTACTGTACGATATTAGGTTAAAACACATGATTTTAGGGTGTTTTAAAATGCTCTTTATCATACAAGTATTAAAATTTTAAAATACATTAGTTATTTTATCTTAAACTGGATTTTTATTTTGTTTCCGTAGAAAAGTCATTGTGTAAAGTGATTTTTAGTTTTTTTTTATTATATAAACATCTTATTGTGATATATATATATAGACAATTAGACATATATAGATATATTATAGACAATTCATTTACCTTTCAAACGAATTTAAAAGGAGCTTTTAATGATTAAAAATAAATTTTAAGTGAATTTTTTTCTGAAACCTGTTTAGTAAATACCTACAATATCTAGCAATTAACTATTTATTAAGAATTTGTTTATGGTTCAATATTAGATTATTACACATGATTTTGGGTTGTTTTAAAATTTTTTCATCATGGAAATATTGAAATTTCAAAATAATATTTTTTTTATAACAGTTATTTCACCTCAAACTTCATTTTTTTGTTTCTGTGGAAATTTTGCTGTTTAAAGTGATTTTTTAATTTTTATAGTTATATATAAAAATGTTAATTAGTTTCTGATATGTACTTTATATAGCTTTAAAAAGAAGTAAAAGGAGTTTATTATGATCAAAAATAAAATATATGTACATTTTTTCTAAAACCTTGCTTGCCTTTCCGCCCAAAACCCTTTGGCACTTTTCAACATGGATTTGATTTTATCTCTGGCACTAAAAGAGTTAAAATATCTAGGTAGTTAAATGATAATTAATCTTTCCTGTCTATAATTTATTCAAGTGTATGACTTATGTTGTCCTTCCTGATTGGACACAAACGTTATTAATTCTCTTAGTTTTGCAGTTTTAAGTATTGCAGTGTTAAGATCTATAGTAGTACTCATTTTACTTTAGTAAATTATAACTTAAACATCATACTAACTCATTTAATACCACCGCAAATTCCTTTAAACAAGTAAATACTTGTTATGGTCCATATCAAATTTGTCAGGCTCTGTACTGGAACATATTTCTTTTATGTACAACTAAACAATTTTATTTGATTTAAAAAAAAAAAAATATAATAAATTTTACATTACAAACATCAATGATATGTATTGTTGAAATTTTTATTATTCTTTGTTTACTGAAACAATTTTTAATTCTTTTGTTGTGTGACTAATTATTTATCATATCTTTATTTTTCATACTTGCCTATACGTTTCAACACTATAAAACCTAGTTTACAATTTAACTGTGAAAGTTTTTAGCGTTTTAATGTATCACAGCCTATATTAATTGCATACATTTGTGCATTTTGCGATATCTCCTTAATGGGTTCTATATCATATCACCCAGGTCATGACAGCCACTATCAATCATTTTTAGGAATTTTTCTATTTAATTTGTGTTAGACATTTGATTTGACTACAACTTTAACAGATTTTCACTCTCCTTCACACCTACTTTTATATTTATTTATTTTTTAATTTCAAGGCTTTTTGTGGACAGAAATAGCATAGGAATTGTTTAAATGTAAAATTTAGCATAATTGTTTATTGTTGTACAGTTATTATGAGTTTTATTACTATTCAAATGTAACACAATTATAACATCTCACAACACACAGTCCAGTGTCAAACATACATTATTCTCAGATATAAATTGTCTTTAGGGAGTTTACCAATTCAATCGGATGTTGATGAAGGTAATAATGTATATATGATTGACAGTTGTGTAATTTAAGTGTAGTTTTCATAAAAACATCTGCTTCCCTATTAAGAGGAGATGCTTTAATTTTACTGTCGGCTGCACGTGTGAGGGTCCGCTTTTCTCACGGCAATAAAGTTGAACTGTGATATGATAAAAATAGGAACTCGTGTCAAATCCATCAATGTTTCTCTTCAGAAACCTGGGAGCTTAGTGTCGCATAGCTAATTAATTGTTAAAAATACAATTATATATTAATACTAATGGTTTATAACTCTTATTTTATGAAAAAATAACACTAAAAATTCTTTGACAGTGGCCAAAGGTGGGTCAAATACTTTTGTATTACTGTTTTTATTAAATCTATTAATTTATTAAGCTCATTGACATCAATGTTGAGGAAAACAAAGGAATTAGGTAAACGCCTTGGAATCAAGAAGCTTCATTGTCATTAAATATCCAAATGTACAATAGACATTGCCAGAAACAGTAAACATCTACTATAATACTAATGTAAACTATTTTGCAGTTAAAATTATTTTCTTGTTAATGGTTCACATATTCTTGATCTGATGATCAACATTATTAAAGTTTTCTAGGGTTAAAAGTAAAATTTTTACAATAAGAAAATATGTATATAATTTATAAAAAAAAGGAAGATAAACAAGAATTATCAACAGTGTGACTAGAAAGCTTTAACTGTAAGACTTATAGTTTCTATTTAATTAAAGTAACACCCAAACACAATCAAATAAATGAAAAACAAAGTTAAAACAGATACAATTAAAAAATAACAAACTTTACAATAAAACAATAAGGTACTTGTATCATAGCATCATATTCGACAAAGCATTCATGAACAGTGTTTAAGGGAGTTATCTTAGCCAATTCTTAAAGACAATTTAAAATTTATTGAGACTTATCGACCATGCATTATCACTGAGAAGTTGAATCTCCTTAAAGCAGTGACCTACTTTCATTTTCTGAAGTCTTACAGTTTTAACCCTTAAAGTGCTGAGGAAAATTTGGCCCCTGTTGTAACTAGTGTCCATTTACATGTTTAATAAAGAATCCGTTTTTGCCAAAGTTACATTTGTATTATATTGTTATAAGTAATAATAATTGCAGATTTTTTTAAAAGCTCTACCAGTTTTACATGTAGACGCACCAATATGTGGGCACGTATGAGGAAACATCAATAATGAGGTCACTGGTTTTTTTATTGATTATTCATGCCACACACAATCCAATTTGCTTCCCAACCGTCATAAATCAATACATTTATACATTCCTACACATTTACAGAATTTTTGTGAATTATATTGTACACAATAAACTAAAATAAGACAATACGGATAATTTCTTATGCTGTGTTTACTACAATTCCGATGGTGCAGACATATCCATATACAGTGCTTTAAGCGTCAAATTGAATATCTATGAATGTCCTGACTCATCTCATATTCATCCAGGTTTACGTTAACTCTTACTAAATAATAATATACATAGATGGTACTTTCATTATTGAGAACTCTTTAAATATTTGTCGACGCGATTCTCTACCTTTCAAATTTTACTGAATTATATTATGTAGTGATAAAAGTGAAAAAAATGTAAAATCATAGCCTACTACTAAAAGCAATTTTTTGGCCTTTTTCTATTTTTTGTGTACAGAAAATGATGCTTTCTTCTGTTTATACTCAGTATTATGAAAAATGTTTATTAGTTACTTATCTTGGAAGTGTTTTCCAAATTCGCATAAATATTCGGTGCAAAAATTATCATTGCTTATCTGATAAATACCTATTTCCCAAGCTTGTTTCGTAATGTATTATACTTGAATGATAAATGCAAATTTATTTCACTTGTCTTGTCTAGAAATAGGTTTGGCACCGTCTCTCCTTGTCTAAAAAGGCCAAGAAAGAGCAAATAATTGTTCATTTCTACCTAAGTTTTATAAAATGGAAATTTTGGTTGGATTTTCAGAGCTATTAATTTATCTAATTTAAAAATAGATGTAGTTTATCATAAACCAATAGCTTTGTTACTCCATGTAAAGCAATATGCAGTAGGGTATGGAGTAGTTTTTATGGTAGTATACATGTACATTTTCAGAAATTTCTATTTATTTTATGGCTAACTTAAAATGTTTTCTCATAAAATCTTTTGCTTATTATTTATCCTAATTTATACTCTTGGATTTAACCCTTATAAGGCCGATGGCTACCTATTGTAGCCGTCATCAAAATAGCGTTCGCGGCCGGCGGCTACAATAGGTAGCCGTGATCATAATGGCGTTCGCGGCCGACGGCTACAATAGGTAGCCGTCCATTATTTCCGGTTTTACTGGCCAGTAAACTTTCCAAATGCCACCAACCATGATATTTTCTTGTTTGGGGTTAGATGGGCTTCATGAGTAAACGCAAACACTGCCGTTTCTTGCATAATTTCTATTATTATACATCTATGCATTTCGATGAAATCGTATGTCTTACTACAGTGGCGTTGTAGTGTATAGGTTAAATTTGTTGTGGTTATATTTTGTTGATGCAATTCAGTAATTATGTGCGATGTTATAGGTATTTTTGAGGATTTGCAGTGAACTATTAAGTGTAGGCTAAATGTGAGCAAAAGAACGAGAGGCAAATCACCTACAAGTGGAAACACTTTAGTAAACAATTTACTTGCTAGTGGTACCGGTGTTCAGTTTGTTGACGGTGTTGGGGATTTAGGTGATAGTGATTTAGATGCTTTGTACGATGATAATTCTAAAGATGAATTAGAAAATGAATGAACTTTTTAACTACTAACAGTATTTTGGGTTTATTTTGTATGCATTCTTGTGAGATGTATGAAGAAAAAAATATTTTGTGTAAAAACTGAAGACAAGACTAGCTTTTCTACAATTTTCACAAATAAGCCGCAGTTGCAGATTTTGAATAATTCGTGCCTACTTCACTTTTATTATTGATAAGCACTTGAAAATTGGCATGTTTGTTGTGAATAATACGTAGTTTTAGAAAATATGTGTTACTTGGGTGCAAAACAATCCTTTGTATTTTTTATGAGGTGTTAAAACCAAAAAAAGTAAACTACGCTTACAAATTTTACATACAAACATGTATGTAAAAAATTTTTTTTATTTTATATAACCAACCTTATAGTTTCCTGTCCAAGCCTATAATTTTAGAAACAAATTAAAACAAAAATTATCAATTTTTACTAAGCAATATGGAAGTTACAGCTTATTTACTAAAACTGTGCAAAAAGGAACCAAAATAGCCTGGACTTCAAGGTACCTAAGCAAAATCAGGAGCTGGCCTTTGAGACTAGTGCAACTCAATTGGTCATTGGCCTTAAAAGGGTTAAATACTTAAAACCACTGTGTTGGAATTACTTTTCCAGTTTTTAAGTTACTTCCCTGTTTTGTTAAGATGGTGCAATAGGTGTTACCTTAATAAATATTTTATAAAATATGAATCACAGCCCTTTTAGTTTTTCCCAAGGACAGGAAAAAAATTTAATATAATTTCTTGATCTTTCCATGAGGAAATTATTGGTATTTTAACTGGTACTTGGGGATACCTTGTAACCAGATCAATATAAAAATGGCTACAGATAATGATCTATGTGACATTTTTACAGTATGTATGATTTAAACAGCTAGAAGGAGTGACATGTTTTATTACTCATAAAGGATTTTATTCTATTAAGCAATATGTTGCTCATGTTTACTCAGAAACATTTAATTTTCCAAAAGTCATCAATTATTTTAAAACAAGTGATTTCCCTAAAGTCATAGTTACATAAATACACGCTGTAAAAATTAATTTTAACTTTAGTAATTTACTTTGGGTCTAGTTTTATAACGAATGAAATTCCTACTTTAAATGGTTAAAATTCCTTGTAAAATTACCTGAAAAATTTGTATTTTTTCTGTATTCAGGAAAATGATCTTAAATGGCTGACACTCTAAAATAGAAAAGATAAACCTCCAAAATCCTAAAACAACAAAATACGATAATGTACTAGGTGAATTTGTAGTCTACGTATCTTTGATGTCAAAACGATGTATGGGTTCGCTTTGAGCTTCTTGTCACAGACATTTTTGGATCTCTTCAGACGAATATGACTATAGATCAATGAGTCAAGTCTGAGACAGTGTCAGATTCCAGACAATGCAATAAGAGGAAGGTAAACTGGAGCTAAACTCAATGTTGAAATCGCTGGAAAGTTGGAACCTCACTTACAAAACATTTATTGAACACATTTTTGAATGACAACAAGTATTTGGTTCTTGTTCTAATTCTAAAATTTATTTGATTTCCATGGTTGAATTTTAACGTAACATAAAGGCCTATAATTAGCTGATAGAATCCGGCATGATTTGCAGTGCAACATTGTAATGATATTTAATCCTCTAATTGCTGGTAATTTTTCTTGAAGCGCTAAATATGGTTTAAGTGGGATTATAACTCTTAAAAGCTATTATTATAGTTACTTAGTTGTAAATAATTTCCAAAATATAAAATAACACAAACAAATGGTTTTTTTAATAGGAAAGACAAAACATGAAAACTGTGTGTTTTGGGTCTGGTATTCTTAAACAAGAATACACTTCTAACGAAACCAACTATCGCCAATTTAAGGTGGGCTCTCCCGCCATCTTTACTACAGACAAGTGACTCTCATAAGTATACACGACTGCAAAAATCCCTAATGTAAGGCACGGGAATTGAACCCGTGACTCCTAGAACAATTCCTGCACACAAGAGTAACAGCTCAAAATTGTTTAAGCTTCTTCACCATTACGGGCATTAAGCACATGGTACCAATATTCCCCAGCTAGATCAGGGATATTTTTACATATGCAAACTTTTGAATTTGAATTTATGGAGGTCTTAGAAGTATTGGTTATTCGAGGTGCTGGTAAAGGGAGTCTTCTGATACCTTAGAAGAGTAGTTCTTCTTCAAAACATGCATTGTCAGAATTTAGATCTAGGCTATTGATGTTAACATCACTCTATCACTTAGGATTTTGATTCAGCTTGCACAAAGTTGATATATTAGACATTATTTTCAATGGCTTGTTTTATTGGTCTACCAGGTGGTCGATAGATACCAAGCACGAATAAAGAATTATTCTTCATGCTAAATCTTCCCAATGCAGCTTCACACAACAATTCCACACAGTAGTCAGATACATTAACTTGATCTGCATTTAAGTCTGATTATGATTCTATATAAATTGCAACTCCTCCCAGTCGATTGTCTTCTCTAGCTACCAGGGTGTAGCCATCAATTTTCTTTAGTGCTAAGTTGTTAGAGTTTAAGCTGTGTTCTGTCAAAATGATGGTGATGGGTTTTAGGGTACTAAGTAAGTGGTCTAGCCTTTCTAGCTTTTTCTTGGTAAACCCCGTGTGTTTTGGTGGAAGTATTCTGAGATTTTTTGTGATAGTGACCTGATGGAGATTTTTATTTGGGCCAGGAGTTTTTAGTTTTCTTTTTTTTTTTACATAGTGTGCTGGCAATTGAGTATGATCCTGGTTTAGTATTGATTTTTTTGTAGTGTGTGCTCCAAAATTCACTCTTCTTTAGCTTTTTTCCTTGCTCATTTATTGGAGGAATCTTTGAGCAGTTGTTCAGTTTATTATTAAAGGATGTTCGACTGGCTCCTTCTATGTCATTATTGGATGATGTTTCATACTGAGGTCCTATGGTAAAAGATGCGGGCGGACACATTTTTTCAAAAGAGGTGTGACTGGCTCCACCTATGTCATCATTGGATGATACATGTTTTAGAACAACGGTTCATTCAGGCTTCGGTGAATCTGAGGTTCAGTGGTAACTACGTTACAATTACCTGTGTCCTGTAATAGGTTGGATGGGTGGTGTGTGTTTACTTTTCCCATATCTGCTTTGCATGTAAGTAGCTGCGCCTAGAGGCTGTCATCAGAATGGAAGTTGGCACTACGATCTCTTTAGTTTGAACGTAGAAATGGTGATCTCTAGAAGTTATATGTTTTCAAATCTCTTTATTTAGCATTATGGGGTTTTCTTTTTCCACTTGCAATGATTGTATTTCACCTTCAGCATCAAGTTTACTAACTTTCAATGCTTCATTGGAAGTTTTGGCTTTTCACTTCATTTTCTTTTAGTGATTGGTCTTGTAGATTGGGCGTATTCTCAGTTATTGCTGAGACTTTTCTATATTCAACATTGGTATTTTGAAATGTTGAATTAGCAAGATTCAGTTTACTGTCATTGTTAAGTAGATTTTTTCACTTTTTCTATAAGAATTTTGATATTGTATTCACAGTCAATTTTTCCCTTTGTGCATATCATTAAACTTAATGATCAATATTTATTTGGTTTTTAGTTTATTCTGTAGATGTGAAATTTCCAAGTTTCTTTATTTTTTAGATTTACAATGTGTTGTGAAAGGGTTTCAATTTTGTTTACAGATTCTTTTAGTCTGTCTTGTAATTCTGAGTGAGGTGTGCCATATTTAATTGTAAGATCACTTATTTCATTCTTTAGTAGACTTTTTATTTAGAAGGAGGCTGCTACAGCAAGAGTTAAGGACATCTCTAAAACTTTGTTTGTTGACAGCTCTACAACTTTGTCTTTTAGGATATTTTCTCTGATTTTATAAGACAAATACGAGTGGTCATGTAACAAAGCTTCTTGTGCTTCAGCCAGAACACTTTCAAAGGCAGGATTCAATATTTTGTGTTAAGTATCATTCATCTGATTGGTGGTTTTAAAAGGTGTGATGTCTTTTTTAGTCCTTCTCAATAAATATGGAACAATATGGGGGTAGATGTATTGCCTGGAGTCTTTTTGAATACACGAAGGTTCCAAAAGGTAAAAGTAGAAGAGTTTGGAAACATCATACTCTTACTGGAGAATAAGTTAGGTTGGACACCCTCAAGGTTCTATTCTGGTGAACATTTTAAAACAAATACACTCCTAATAAAGGAAATAGTAGAATGAGGTAGATGATGTATGGCTGGATGAATGGTTGCTGTACCTCTAGTCTTAACAGGTTTTTATCTCTACTAAACAATTATTTAATTAGTATTATCATAAAAATTCCTGATGTACGATCTGTATAAAAAGTGTAAATAAAACATCACTAATGGCTAAAACTAAAACACAATAACGCAGAAGACTGTGACCAACCAAACAAAACTCTTTTGTTTACAAACAGCTGTTTTAGCTGCGCACCTGATGCAAACAAAATAACAGCTGAAAAAACTAATTAAGACTGGAAACCAACCTTAGAGCTAAAAATAAGTCAAATACCACTAAAAATAAATTAGAACTTGTAAGCTTTCACTTAATATGTCATTAAATGGTCTGTCACCGGTAATAATAATTTTTTATCTATTCTAACCAGTGAATACAAATCAGCCATAAAGTGGTCAATTTGTGGTCAGTAAACAACTGGGTCAACTAGAAATGGTCCTAGGGTCAAACATTGCTATTTGAAAAACTTCAGTTCTGGCTTAATCCTTGGAGAGGAATTTTTACATCTTTCTAATGACTTATGGTTGAAATACAATTTTTAATTTCTAAACAGTTTAGGGTTTTAGTATTCCTGTAGAAGTTATTGCAATTTGTGAAAAGGTTGCTCCAAATGATTAATTAGATTATTTTTTTATTTTGTAATTTTGATAAAAGTTTTTTGTTTTTGCACCACATATTGCATCATTCTTCTAATAATTCAATAGTAATGGAACAATCAAGCTTATACATTGAGTCAAGGTCTGTGAGCTCATACAGCTGCAGAGATACGTTATCTTAACAACCTGGTGAGCTGATAAGTTATCCACTAATGCTTGCAAGACAGGGTACTGAATGTGCTTGGATATGAGTGGTAAAACTACATGCTCATTTACGTTCTGTTTGTGTTTTGCTATCATAACTTGTAATAAAATATATCCCGATCTTTCCTCCACACTACTTTTAGCGGATAATTTGAAAAATCGGTATAAAGTAATTTAGCTAAGAAACAGTACAATTTATTGTGTTCAGTTAAATTGTTAACGTAATTTCTTTCAATGTACAAGGCATTTCCTTATTGAAATTAAGAAAAGCACACATTTCAATAAAGAATTTGAAACCACTTTTGAATTATAGCTATATAAAGCCTAAAAAAACAGTACAAATTGCTTGGATGGCAGTTCTTTAAATAATTATTACAACTCATAATGAAGGTAACCTTATGGAAATTTTGAGACAAATTCTTTTTCAAAATTGGTTTTAAAATTTTAATCTAAAAATTTCCAAAACATGTACTTGGGAAATTGTTTAGAAAATCCTATTCAAATTTCCTCTATATTATGTGCTGTACCATTGTTAACCAATACACCAAGTTTGAATTGAAATTCAAATGCGCTCACATTCAAAAAATATTTTTCCAATTTTTTGTTTTGGCTAAATGCTTGAAATAACTCTGAGGAAGGCATCAATCAATATACAAGATTTGAAAAAGTCCTGGACTGGTTTAGCATCCCCTTTACAGAGTTAAAACTGCACATCAGCATAGAGCATCTACTTTTTGATTGCCCTTTAGTCACTCAGGGAGACAGCACACTTGGAGAGAGTGAAATCTTGAATTTATATAAGACACTCTGTGCTTACACAGACTTTGCACCTTGAGATGACCAAACTGCATGTACAGAGATTGGGCTTGATGAAATGATTATGTTATTAGCTCAAATGTTGTTTGTTGTTCAAGCCAAGGCCAGTCTCAATGAGTAACAGTGGCGTAGATGAAAATTATGTTTGGGGGGCCCCTGGGGGAAGGAATACCTTCCCAGCATAAAAGAGGTTCGGGGGGCACTCCCCCGGGAAATTTTTTAGACAATAAAAATAGTCACTTTAGCTATTTAAAAAGTTTTGTAGCTATTATTACATTGAAATTTTTAGTGGTCTGACAATTTATATGTGATATTTTAAAAGATTTGTTGACCTGTTGTAGTAAGGTTTGTCATTCAGCAGGTTACCTTATTTATTCAATGTAATTTATGAAAACATTCTATACCTCATCAGTATTTTTTTCAAACATTGATTATCTTTTTCGTATGTGAATCTGATACAAACTAATGAGATGAAGAGTATGCACTTTTGTTGTTGTCTGAAGAAGCACAGCAGTTGTATGAACCCCTAATAGTATTTTTGCTAAACCAATAGGCCTAAATGAACATTTCATTGTTTTCTTCGTCTATTTTGATGTTATCTAGGCTATACAGTGTTCAAATATAAGACCTATCTTTTGAGTGAAAATTTTGAAATTAATCACAAAAAACTGTGAGTATTTCTGCCAAGAAATTCAGTGAGAATTATTATTACATTCACAGTTGTTAAAACATTTAAATTACCATTTTGGCTCCACATGAATTCCATTGACATGCTCAAGATGAGTATATCACGTGTTTTATAACCAATCGCAAGAACTCACAAAAACCTTCATAATACTCATTACAAAGTCTTTGTAAATATTGGATGCTGATACTTGAAATATACACAATAGTTTAAAATATTTGGCAAAATAGTGGTGTAAATTTGTAAAAAACTGTGATGCTGTTAATGATAATTCTCATTACATTTAGTTCTCTTTGGATTTGAAAATTTAACAAGTACATAGAATGTAAATGTATAACAGTCACAAAGAATTTCAGAAGCTATTGCAGTTCGTTTTACTAATTGTAAGCCATTTAATTTCATCCAGTTTATAAATTTGGAATTATTAAAACAATTGGACTAGATAAAAATATTGAAAAAATAAACGGTACTGTGTAAGTGTAACAATTTATGAAAAGCAGAGTAAAATTGTTTGTGTAATGTTGGAATATTGTTAATATATTAATGTTCCCAAAATATCACCTTGAAATGCACTGAAATGAGAGATTTTACAGCCCAACCAGGATGTGGAGGGTGGTGCCGAGAGAGCTGGAGACTCACTACCACCACAGGACCCTCGCTACCTGGTGTTGCGTGCACGCGCACGTCGGGCGTCCTCTGTCACTACTGCCTGTCTACTGTTGATGGCCCTTCTTGTCATGTGCTGCGGAGTCCTCGGCGGCTTCTACATGTACAAGCAGTTCGCCCACTCCCAGGTGACTTGCTAGATAAGTTTACTAAGTATTTTGAAGTTCACAGAAGATATTGATATTTTCCTTTGTGAATTAAGTGGGGGTGCAAATCAACTTATTATACCATCTTCAAAAGACAGAACCGTCAGATGTGGGAAAGAAAGAGTGAGAGAAAAAATCTCTTTCATTATGAATCGTATAAAGTTCATGTTTTATACCTTTAGAACTTCCAAGCGATTTAGAAGAAATTTGATCTTTCCTTCCGGCATTTACAATCTTTCAGAACAGCTTTTTAGGGGATTCAAGTCTCTACAGCATTAACAGATGGTCTTTTCATCATGCCTCCATGTTTAATTAACTTAATATTTGTCCCCAAATTTTTACATTGTCTACAAGATTGTCAAGAGGTGTTAACATTTATTTTTCCGTTTTTATCAATTGCAGTGTCAGTGTACTATTTGCTTCTCAGCTGTTTTTGGTACGTGAAATATGCATTCAGAACCAGCCAAGTATTCAGAATTATCTAGTTGTCATTAAAAAGCAAATTTGGATAAACATATTTTGCAGATAAATAGTAATAACCAATATATTTTCAATAATATTTTGTATTTTAATTTATGTACGTGTTCCCCCATATAATGAGTTTCATTTAAGTTAAACAGATAACAAACAATAAATATAGATTATAAATTTTTAGTCAAGAAAGGTTCATTTTCCATAAATAAACTTCTGATATCTTGGGCTGTAATTTGTGAAAATTATTTGTTACTGTCATATTCTTTTTACTGTTAACGTCAAAATAGATTTTTTTGACGAAACCATTGTTGGCAGAATATAGTTGAGAAAGGTAGAAGATTAATAAAGGCTGATTTATCAACATAATAACTAACAAGAGTTTCATATTACATGAGTTTATAAACACAAAGAAAATTATTTGTCTTAGCTGTATAAAAGTAAGTTAATTGAAGTTTAGTAAAGTAAAATTTAGTATGGAGTAGGCTCAGCTAATTTGTGCAAATGTTGCAGATGCATCGACTTCGAGGCTGGTGCCGAATCCCATATGGACAAGGTGAACAGGGCGCTCTCTTTGGGGACTACGGCAAGTTCATCCCTGAGGTGAGCATTGTTAACAATATTTTCTGAAGTGAGCATTGTTAACAATATTTTATGTATAATGTTTGGTAGAATTTGCTGTCTATTTGCCTACAGTTGTGAAGAAAGTAATTGATTGATTCACATACTAAATTTGGGCAACAATCGATTCCTTATTCTGTTAAATATTAATAATTCTTAATTTTCCAACAATTTTTATTAAATTTGAGTGTTACTTATTCACCAGATCTGTGTGATGTGCATATATGTTTTAAAACCTTGTGGAAACAAGCACTGTACTAGTTGCTGTTCAATAAAGTTTATCAATGCTTTCAGTTAACACTTTGAAAGTATTTATAATTTTAGTATTTGTTGTTGCTTTTTGTTCACTGATCGCTTTCTAAATGTTAATTCTGTATTGTTTTTCTACTCGGTTTCTTCACTGATACAAATTTTTAAATTGCTACAGAGTTTATTAGGTGATATACAGTTAATCTTGTGTAAGGTTGGGTGAACTTTCCTTATATGGGGTGTTCATAATTTTATTGTAGCGAATACTGAGGACTTTCTATGATATATTAGAAGTTAGCACTAAAACCTTTACATTTATTCTGTATATATTTTGATTAATGTTTGTCAAAAAACAGTACATAGATAAGAAAAATAAGGAAATTGGTGGTTATGTAGACATTTCAGTTGAAGTTTGTGTCAGAAATTGACAGTAAACAAACAAGCAATCGCTAAAACGTGTTTTTGTTATACTTTCCTGTATGGAAACTCTTAGATAGGCTAATCAAAGTAACAAATGTAGTTATGTAAGTAATATTTTAGTGTAAGATTGTATTTTCTGTTTCTTTGTGTATCGCCGTATCTATTTAAGATGTTACCTGTTTTGATGATTGCTAAAACATATTATGTCATACTTTTTGTTTTTGTATATAAATATAAAAATTGAGTTTTTATGTAAATTTATTTCATTATGGTAAGGAGTGATTAGAAATTGGTTTTTTACCTCAATTTAATAAAACATATTATTAGTATTAAAAATATAAACTTGTATAATATGTTTTCAAGTTTGAGACATACTCATATATTCAGGAATCCCTTTTTATAATGTAACAAATAAAAAAATAAGTTTTGTAGTTCTTAAAATACAGTATAGGCATTTATATTTGGACTCTGTATCCCTTTTAAATGTTGTGGTTTCTTTGGCTTAGTTTTTGGTGTTATTAGGCAGTTTTAAAAGGTTGAACTACCGGTACACAAAGTTTATTCTGTTCTACTTCACTTGGGGTGAAAAGTAGATGTTTCAGATGATGAGACTTACCCAATTAAAAATGTTCCATTGTTAGTACAAATCTTTATTAGAGACATCAATCAAGTAATAACGGGTCTCTACCAATGGTAAGACAGAAAAATATGCGTGAAATAAGAATTGAAATCAAACTGAAGTGTTTGTGTTCTCAGTTTCCAGAGGTTCAAAACTCCAAGGCTGATCAATTCATGAGAGAAGAATTCGACATCGATGGAGACTCGTACAGCTACGAGAAGATCTTCGTCCCCACCTTCAACGGCGGCAGGAGCAGCCGATTCATCCACGATTTCAATGCAGTACGTTTTATGTGATCACTTTTTCCAGATTGATGTTTAACCTTTTTAATCCTTCTTTTACTTGATAGATATTTTTATTTAAGCCATAGAAATATTTTTAAAATTCCAGCACAATTTAGACTATTTTATTGAACTTTGTTAAAGAAATACTTTATTTGTATTTTATCTAAATATAATTGATTGTTGTAGCAAAAAAAAAAAAACATCAACAATATGTAGGTCAAACAAATTTGATAGTAGTTATTTTTTTAAAATATTTATAACTGCATATTTAAAAGATCTTGTTTTCTTTTTGATAAAGGTGTATAATGGTTTCTTTAAAATATTTAAATTTAGAAACCACCACCTATCATTACATGGGTGAACTTTATATAATGATGTTGCAGAACAAGACTGGTATCATTGATGTTGAAGCCCGCCGTTGTTACGTGATGCCTCTGAACCGCAGCCAGGTGCTTCCGCCACGCGACCTCATCGACCTTGTGCGCAAGATGTGGCAGGGTGAGTCATATTCTGTTTGAAAGTAATTGGAGAAGATTAAGTTTTATGTATGTCATCCGAGAGGTGACACTCTTTGATTGTGAAAGTGTCTGAGTTAAATGATCTAAAATATCTTCACCGTGTAACATGTGAGAGTAAAATAATTTGTTTAACAACCCCAAATGTGGAATCAAACAGAGGAATCATCTGTTCGTGTTCTTTGTGTTTGCAACGGAACAAGTATATATGGCAAGTGTATCTAATTGAGTTTATGCAATTAATGCATTGATTCGTGGCAGGTAAGCTTCCTAGTTTTGCGAGACCTTACTGGATTTTTATGTAATATAATGTTCATAGTGGTTGCGTAAAAATGTGCTACTGATGTAATATTATGGACTGTTTTATTGTTCTTGTTTTATTCTGTCGTCTGCCATAATATTGCACAAGAAGCATTTCTGTGACAACCACACGTCACGAAAGTAGTTCTAGGCATTTTCTACTAAATGTCAGCACTTCCTTGGTCCTCTGTCATTACTGTTTTACCTTGGTGAGTTCGCTATAGTCGCTGATTGCGAACTTCTACCGTGTATTTTTCTTGCATGTCTTTAAGTATTTGTTTGCGTGATTATGACATGGACACAGATAGTGAATAGGAATTAGTGGAAGATATATAAAAAATTTGAAAAAGTCACTAAAATAAACTTTTTTCCGTGAACAAGTATATATTTATGTACTACAAACCTATCTCTGTAAAACAAAGTAAAAAATTCAGCAAAGCTCATTTCTACTTTGCTACCTTTTTATTGATAATTGTTGCACTGTATACATGTTTTTGAGTCGTCTTTCGTAACATCAAAATATGTTATACACTTGAGTACTTAATCCATAACTCCAGGATCAAGTCTTCGGAGAATTTCATTGAGTATGACTTTTTAGTTTGACGATGTTCTGTATTATCATTGAGTTTCGTTCAATGTTGTCCAGGCACTACCAACACAGGACGATTCATGATCAGTACTACGTTTCAGGTACATGTTTCAGTCAGAATTTAGCAAACTGTCATGATTAAATGGTATGGATGAGTGAATACCATACCTCCTTTTTGGCATTGGTGGAAACCAAATGGTCACCTACAAACTGTTTGTTGACTGCATTTTCAAAACACTACTTTTCATACTAAACTTGTGCACAAACCTTAACTGGAACAACCGTAAGTCTACTCACCAATTTCTAAACTCCACCAAGAAACTTAAATTTACAACAAAAACTTAAGAAAAGTAAAAGCTGACCTACTTCACAATGGCAGCATATTAATAACTTTTTATCATTTTTATAAAGAACTTCTCAAGAATTCACTAAGTAAAATATTAACTCAATCAAAAAGTTCTTAGTAGTTTGAGTTGTTAATAAAAAATGACAAGTCTAATTTATAATTCAAATTAACCTAAATGACCAACAAGTGACGTGACAAGAATTGGCCAACTCACTAGTATTGAGTCTCCAACTCATCACCACCTGTGACAGTTGCTAGTGTGTCAACTCGGACTGGGAGCAGTAACCCGCTGCTGCTGAGTCTGCAGTCCCACAACTGACCTCACACACTGGTCAACACTGCTGTATACTACCATCTCACTCTCAATGCTTGTCTAGATTATTCTACTTGACACGGTACTTGATTAAACCTGACAATCAAATAAAATTATACATTCCTTCTGACACACTTCTACTTTGAAGAACTGACTCCCTGTTAAATAATTTGCCTCTCACAAACTCTTTTACATTACACCAACCTGAATAAATATTTATCACTTTATTAACCCAGTCTTAACTTGACTGAGATTTGAAATGCCAACAAAGTATCCTTGTGGCTCTTGTACCGTAGGAGTTAAATTCTCAGGAATAAAATGTTCTGGACCCTGCAATATGTGGTACCACCACGCTGGATGTCAGAATATACTTGGAAAAAAAACCCTTAAAAATGGACTACTACAGAAATTAATGTGTGGAAATGCAGTAACTGTAAAAAATTAGATTAAGTAACCTCAAATTTTGACACTACGGCCAATGAAGCAGGCACTCATCAATCTTACTTCCTTGCAGATAAGCAACTACCAAGCACTTCCCACATCCTTGACCATAAAACTGACCACACCTCAAACAAACCAGTCATTAAGAATGAATTCACTTCCTTGACACAAGTAACAATTGATGAAGTTCAAGGAAAAATTAAAAACTTGGAAGATGATGACCTTGAAACTTCACTTACCTTAGCTGCTGAGGTAGGAAATGCCTTGCTGGCCGAAAATGGAAAACTAAAACAAGACCTAAATAATTTAAAACTCAAAAATGTCCAACTACCACAACATATCACAGACCTAAAAAATACAGTGAAATTGAATATGAAATGAAAATTGAAGATTTGGAAAATGAGAAAGACGCACTAATCAATAGAAATTTGGTCTTAACTGAAACTCTAAATCAAATTGAACATCAGCTCATCAAAGAGAAACAATTTCAAATAGAATTAGTCAAAACTTTTGAGGAGCAGGACCGGGAGAAGGAACAAATTGTTTTAAATTATGAAAAAGAAATTAAAAAACTTCAAGATGAACTTAAAAAACAGAAAACTAATTATATTGATCAAGTTTATCCAAAACAAGCCTTAACAACTGTAAAACACTCAGGAACACAGACCGATACTTCAGAGTCCAGCACCATATCACTCATGACTACACCCCTCCTTCTTGAGCTGACAAAAATGAAGGTCCGCCAAAACCACATAGAACACCATTTCAACTCTTTTCAAGAACAACTGCATGATATAAAAATTAACCCAGCGGCAGTGACCCCCGCTACTACAAAAAGGCTGAGTTATAGTTACTGCAATTCCCCCAAAGTCACAAAAAAGAATGCAAGCCGAGGAAAAAAATCATTTCAGTGTATCTCTGCAAGAAGTAAAAGCTCAAGCAATCGCACATCATAATGACAAGAAAGAGAAAGAAACTAAAGGGTCATACAATCACTCCACGGGGAGGGTCCATAAAATCCAAATCACTACCGCAATTTCATCTACAACGGCAGTTGTCACATCTCCGCCAATCTCTGCGAAACTTCGAGATCCCAGTGAATGCATAGAAGAGTTTTTCAACAAACACATAGAACACTACAAAATAATAAACAAAAAATACTAGAAGGGACAACTAATTCAAAGAGGCAACTCATGTTCGATTTTGGATATTTCGAAACACATTTGAGCAACAACACTCGAAACACGACACTCTGAGCAACAACCAGGAAACTCAAACATCAAATTTGCAAATATCTTCGGATGATATGACACTTAATGCCAACATAGCATATGCCACAGACAACTCTACTGATGGAGAGACATCTGCCACAGAAACAACAGCTAACACCAACACAAAAGTAATTTTTTAGGCCTGCGACACAGAAAAGAAAAGAAATTCAAAACAAGGACTTTCTGGAACACGACTTATCAAATAAAAAAACAACACAGAGACTTATAATCTTCCAACAGAACATAGACAGAGTAAGCAATAAAATCGAAAGACTAGAACACTTATTGTATACAAAACCAGCTGACATAGTGGTCCTAACTGAGCACGGACTAAAGCAACAAACCATTAGTCACTTAAGGCTCAGTAATTTTAGTAGTGTGTGTGTGCATACGGTAGAACAGAACATATCAAAGGGGGTGTTGCTATATATAAACACAATAAGCTAGCCAACAAAACTACCTCTCTTAACCTGGAAAAATACAGTGTAGAAATGGTATGTGAGGTAACTGGAATAACAATAAAAATAAGCAATAAAATAGACTTATACTGGGCTATTATAGACCACCAAATGCCAATATTGAGACAACACTCCAAGTTTTAGATGACACTATAACAGAAGTACATACAAACAACTCCTACATCATTGTCACAGGAGATATCAACATTGATAACCTTACCAATAACAGAGAACAAGCTTCACTAAATGGACTGTTGGCCTTACATGACCTTAGGAGACTTGCCCTGCCACTAACGAGAGTCACAGCCACCTCTAACTCCTCTATTGACATTATCTGCACTAACCTCCCTCCAGGTAAACTAAATGTAGAAGTCTGTAACACTGGTCTAGCAGATCATACCGGTCAATACTGCACAGCTAGTCTTCCTAAAATACTTGACAACTCAACATCTTCAACATATAGGGATACAAACCCAAGAAACCTAAACAACCTACAACACCTCTTAGCCACAGAAACTTGGGAAAATGTGACACAATCAAACGACACTGATGATGCTTATGACAATTTCCTTATCACCTTTACTAGGGCCTTAGATGTTGCCTGTCCGTTCAAAACCAAGAAACAACATCACTCTAAAAGGAATACATACCACAACGAAGAAGCCTTGATCTTACGAAAAGAATTTATTAAAGCGCAGGACAAGTTCAATCTCACAGGAAGAATAGAAGATAAGCCTGACACAAACCGGAAGAAGAAAGCTTATGATCTAAAACTCAGAGACCTTAGGAAGGAGGCCAATGCAGACTATATAAATCAAGCTAACAATAAAACCAAAGCAATCTGGGAAATTATAAATAGAGAAAGAGCACCTAAAAACCAAACAACACCAGGCCTGACTCATTTAAAAATTGATAAAGTACAAGAAACAGTCCCAAATAAAATCGCTAACCACCTTAACACCTTCTTTGTTAATATTGCTGACAACACCCTAAAACAACAACAAATATCAAATGACAACATAGTATATATCCACTGTACAACATAGAAACCATAATGACAGAGATGACCCCTACCACAGTTATGGAGATTAAACAAACAATCCACTCACTAGCAAGTAAAACCTCCTCTGGGTTGGACGAAATGTCTTCAAAAATCATAAAATTTTGCGAGGCTGAACTCTTAAGACCAATACACCACATGACTAACCTATCCTTTATGAAGGCAGATTCCCGAAAAACCTAAAACTGGCCAAAATATATCCTAAATATAAACAAGGAAATAAAGACGAAGCAACAAACTACCGTCCCATCTCATTACTACCGACTGTATCTAAAGTAATAGAAAAAATCACTCTGTCTAGATTCCTCACTGCAATAGTGGACCTTGTTGAATTTATTATAGACAACCTAGAAGAAGGCAACACCATCACCAGTATCTTTCTAGACCTGAGTAAAGCTTTTGACTGTCTTGGCCATAACCTAATCCTAGCCAAACTACAATCTCTTGCCATTCAATAGTCAGCTCTAAAATGGTTTGAGAGTTACTTGAGTGAAAGATACAAAGTTGTGGAGGTCAAACAGAGAAGAAATGGAGACACCTGCACTGTCAGGACTGGAAGGCTACCAGTGACTCGAGGTGTTCCCCAAGGGCCCTAGGGCCAATCCTATATATTTTATTCACAAATGACTTGCCAACATTCTTGGAAAACTACACAAATTCTATTATGTATGCAGATGATACTGTTCTGCTATCTGCCCAAAAGGATGTTGAACAGCTGGAAATAAACTCTTACATCTCATTTAATATAGCCCAACAATATTGCAGATACAATGATCTAGTATTAAACAGCTCCAAGACTAAGCAAATCACTATAGGAACTAATAAAAACTATGTGTCCGAACTCCCTGACCTCCAAGAAGCAGAAGACATGAATTATTTAGGTATAACAATAAATAATAAGTTAACTTGGACAAATCACATTGAAAATTTATGCCTAAAGCTAAAATCATCTCTATATGCCTTTCGACGAACCCATGCAACTAGCAACCTTGAATCCACTAAAATAGCGTACTATGCGCTATTTGAAAGTCATCGTAGGTATGGAATAGCAGCATAGGGAAGCATAACAAAATTCAACCTTTCAAAAGTCCTCAAAATCCAAAAGAAATCAATACGTTTAATGGGCGACCTAGGACCTAGAGAAAGTTGTATCACTACATTTAAAGAATTGAAAATACTTACGGTAACATCCCTTTACATAATAGAAACAATATTGTATTACCAAACAAGAGACCTTCCTCGAAATGGTGGTCTCTATGAGCATAACACAAGACATGGAGTCACTGACAGTTTTGACACTAACATGGGCTTGAGGCAGGGCTGCATACTTAGTCCAACAATGTTTTCGCTGTTCATTAATGATTTGCCAGAGGTGCTAGAAGGGGGATGCAGTTTTGGAGGGACTAAAGTAAATATGCTTATGTACGCGGACGACATAGTTATAATTTCCCCCTCTCCAACAGGACTACAGCATATGATAAAAAGGTTAGAAAATTACTGCGAAAATTGGAATCTGTCTGTTAATTTGAATAAATCTAAGATTATGATGTTTAGGAAAGGGGGTAAGCTGAGCTCTGAATGTAAGTGGTGGTATAAAGGAAACAGAATCGAGGTGGTCAATAGCTATAAGTATCTAGGTATGTCGTTCACATCCGCATTATCGTGGAATCAACAATTCAAAGAAAAATCCAGATGTGCGAGAATGACAATGAACACAATGTGGGGCAATTTAATAGGTAACTCCAGGGTCCCAATCAGTGCAAAATTTAAATGTTTCGAAGCCGTTATTAGAGCAATACTTTGCTATGGAGCACAAGTCTGGGGATGTCTGGAAAGCAACGGAATAGAAAGTGTTCAAAGAGAATTTATTAAGAGACTTTTCCGGCTGCCGCACAACACACCTAATTATGCGATCCACTTAGAAGTAAATATTGAAACTATTTTCATATACACTCTGAAACTGAATCTTTCATATTTTATGAAAATTTTGTCCTGGGGTGAAGACCGCCTACCAAACATTCTAGCAAGACAAACTATCGAAGGTAAGAGCGCATGGTGCAGAAGGTGGATAGAGTTAGGTGTCAGAGTGGGAGTTGAGGTAGATTTCAGTGTGCAGGAGTTGGACATACTGCAGACACAGCTGATGAGTGTGGTAGAGGGGCTGAGGGATAGGTTTCATGCAGACTGTGTGGGCAGAGCAGGGACCTCTCGTTATCACCATCAGTACCTGACCCTTGATCTTGATCTTGGGGACAGAAGTGCAATCAGTAATAACCTTGATGTTGGTACTATTTCATGGGTTATTAAAGCTCGAGCAGAACTTGTCAGCTTAAATTACAAGCCTTGGCTGACAAATTCAATTTTTACCTGTTCTTTGTGCAACCTGCAAGAGAATGAAACAGTTTTCCACTTTGTAGCCATATGTTCTATTCTCAGGAATATTCGAAAACAACGTTAAGGAAATTGTATATTAAGTAAAAGGGAGTTTTTGGAATTTTTGAATGGGAGGGATTGGCAGGCGTTAGGGGATTATATGAAGGACGCTTGGAGGTACCGGTGGAATTTAATACAGGAATTCAATTTTTAGATTTTTCTTTTTTAGTTTCTTAATAAGTAAGGAAAACTGTGCAAACATAACGCGCTAGTTATAATGTACATAGTTACGTAGATTACGAGTTTATATTGCACTTATACATCACAGGAGAGACCATTAAGATAAGGATTCAGTCTTTACTTTTATATTCCTTTTTCTGTACTGTATCTGTATATTTGTATCAATGTAATATATTGTATTAACTGCCTTTAGGATGTAAATGTGTTTTTACTTTTTCTCTTTTACTGTACAAATTTCGTTTTGTGAAAATTTTGGTAGTTTAGCAGTTTATTTTTTACTGTATTTAATACTCCTATAGTTTAAAGCCAGCCAGCTGACGGTCATTTTGACCAATGCTGTCAAGTGTTTGAAGTTGGGTTCACTGTGGGGACCTAAATGTGTATACACAACTAAAGGGAAAATAAAGCACTTTTTCATTTCATTTCATTTCAACACAAGACATGGTCAAAACTTCCCACTATCTCTTCACAGAACAACCTTATTTGAGAAAAAACCTACCTACGCTGGGAAAAATCTCTTTAATGCTCTGCCAGAAGGAATCAAGAATAATCAAGATAATCTCAAGAAAATGAAAACAGCAATGAAGAACTGGCTACTGCAGAGAACCAGCTATACAATAGAGGAATTCTACTCTTGGAGGCAACACGATTAAGACCACTAATACTCTTTATAATCAGACTTAACAACTATGTACATCTTATTTTCATTGATGCTACTTGTAATCTTAAAGAATATCAATGAAGAATCTGTGATTTCTGGTCATGTTTAGGATACTATGATGTGGACACCGAGACGGTGAAGGAGACCATGCGTGTAGTGATACCTCCGATCACCGAGACTCGCTCCGTTGGATTGTATATAGAGCGTGAGTGTGCCGGCTTCCCCATTTACAAACTGGAGAAAATCGTATCTGGAGGTTAGTAGTTACCTTACGATTTGTGTTGATATAATGTTAAGGAACTATGTGTATTGAAACCTCTCTTAATTGAATTCATTTAGCTTGAAATGTTTCAATCTTTTTTTTTAGCATGTTGTCAATCTATCTTATAATTCATTGATAATCCTTTGTAGACACATACTCTGAAGAAAATCCTAACCATTGTACTCACCTTAGCGATCTTATAAATAAGGGTTTAGTTGATCCTAGTTTTGATCTGTTTTTCAGGCAATAACAGTTTTTATAAATACTAATCTAGATTGCATTTTGTCACTTATCAACTGTTTTGAAAAAGAAATTAAAATTGAACACACACAGAACATCAAGTTATTTCATTTTAAATAAAGTAAGCCTTCTAGATTATGATTGAAAAAATGTATTTATAAAATGAGATAAAAGTTCTTGATAGTTTATTTATTTGTTCATTATATTATTACAAATACTTGGCCTTGTCAGCACAATATGATATGTCAGTAAGGCCATGAAAGTACCCAAATCAATATTCTTTAACACATGCAATGAATTTTGGATTAAATTATTTTCTGAATAATCCTAACAAAAATAAGAGCGTAGCTATGGAAGAGGCGTGTGCTTATGATATTTCTTATAACTTGTATAGTGTTCTCTCCTGCTATCCTAATATCACTGTGTATCTCAGAACTCAGGTTTTTTATGCCAATAAGTATGTAATACAGTATTTGGTGTATCAGAATCAGAATAATCTTTATATAAATCTTAGAGATTACAAATGGAGTCAATTTTACAATTTGTTTTATTTGAAATGACAAATAAAGTAAGAAAATATGAAGGTAATGGTTACATTGTTCTCTGCATGTATTCCTCTAGTGTATAGAATGGGTGGGTCCTTAGCCATTCCTGCAGTGCCAATTTCAAGGGTTTCCCCTTCTTCAATTGCGGCTCTGGTGGTAGATGGTTGTAAAGTTTCCTCCCATTGTATGACGGCTTTCTTTTATACAGTTGAAGGGGGTATATATCTCTGTTTCTGGGTAGTTCTGCTGCATCCGCATGCAGTATATTAGCTCGTGGATGTAGATTGCAACAACTGTGAGAATACCCAGATTCTTATACGTTTCTCTACAACTTTCCATCCTTCCAAGTCCAGCTAGAATCCTTATGGCCTTCTTTTGTAAAATAAGTATTCTTTGCAGATTTGTTGCTGATTTTTTTCCCCCCCATACAGCTATTCCATTTCCATACTTCAGGTGAGTTTCGAATAGTGAGAAATATGCCGTTTTTTGCTGTTTCTGTGCCGCTGATAGATTTGATTTGCTTAATGACATATATGCTTGTGTTAAGTTTGTGGGTAAGATGGTCAAGTTGTGGGGTCCAGGCCTTTTTTCGTCTAGTATTATACCTAAGAATGAGGCTTGTGTTTCCATTCCTATGTCAGGGATCACTGGAACATCAACTGCTCTTCTCCCAAATCCCAACTGGCTGGTTTTTGAGAGATTGACCACAAGATCATTTCCGGAGCAATATTCATATGCTGTGTTGAGGGCGATATAGGAGCTCACTGCAAGCCTATCCGTTGTTGTCTCCCGTAACAGGAGGGTGGTATCGTCTGCATACATGAGAGGAGTACAAAGACCTCTTAAGTGGTGAGGCATGTCATTTATAAATAAAATAAATAAGGCTGGTCCTAACACAGACCCTTGCGGCACACCTCGTTGTACTGGTAGGGGAAAGGACTTAACTTCTCTTGTGATTCCTTTGGTTGTGTGTTTGAGTTCTACCAATTGTTTTCTGTCCTGTAGATAGCTTTTGAACCATTTTTTTGCTCTGTTGGTCACGCCCAAGTGTTCCAGCTTCTTAATTATTCGTTCATGGCTGAGGCAATCAAAAGCCTTGCTTAAGTCCAGCAGAATAGCTGTTGTCAGACTGCCTTCTTCTAAGCTGTCAATAATGTACTCAACCAGTGTAATCATTGCTGTAGAAGTTGATTTGCCTTTTGTGAAACCATGCTGGTTGTCTGACAGTAGGTTATTTTCTATACAAAGAGTTAAGTGTCTCTTGAGGACTATTTTTTCACACACTTTTGATATGGTTGAAATAAGCGACATGGGTCTATAATTCTCTACTGCAGTGTTATCTCCTTTCTTGAATTTGGGATAAACCTTGGACAATTTCATACCTGATGGGAAGATGCCTTCTCTGAATGATTGATTGAATATGGATGTAAGAGGTATAACTAGTTCATTTGAACAATATTTTATGATTGAATATGGATGTAAGAGGTATAACTAGTTCATCTGAACAATATTTTAGGATTTTAGAGGATATTTCATCAATACCAGCAGAATTTTTAGATTTTAGACTGTCTATAGTTGTTCTCACTTCATTTAATTCTGTATCAGGAATAGCAATTAAGTGTGAAAATACAGGTTTATTTGTTATGTTGAGCTCTTTCTTTTCGTTGTCAGGAATTTGGTGTAAATATCGGTAGGTTCTTTAGTTGTAACAGGGTTATAGTTTCTAAGAATGTTTTATATTAACAATCACAATTATTGCCAGTTTTCAAGAGGAGCATCGATGAGACATCCCCCGTCACCTTCACCCACTTCTCCGGAAAATACCTGAAACTTTCCATCGTGAACGAGGACGAACTGAAGGACTTTGAGCGCGAGCACAGCCACACATAGGAGAGTCATCCGGAGCCATAACATATATGTTTATGTAAATTCAAGTTAACTTTGTAATTGTACTCGAGTTTTAACCACCTATTTCGCATTTCAATGTGCTACTTACAGGTAGATAACTTTATACACGACAAAATATCACCATCAACCATTTAAAATTTTTAAGGTTTATTGTCCTTGTTCGAAATACATTTGTCTTTTTAAGCTTAAGTTTTATTTTTTATAATTTATTAACGTATTTAAGATAGCGTAGTCGGTGTATTTGTTGAGATGAGTATATTATTAGGCAACAAGTAAGCATAAATATATGTGTATGATTGATGTACTGAATAAAATATTTGTAATGCAATAAATGTTAATCGTAAGACATTTCGAGAAGTCATTTAAAAACCCAGTTAACCCTCCTGTTCCCAGTTTAGGCATATCAATTAATAATTTTAGTACACTTTATGGATTTAATTAATTTTGAATCCTTTCAAATCCAGCACTGAGACATTAGGTGAAGTGAGTAAAAAAAGTAGTAGCATTTTCTTAAAACGAAGTGAATAGACAACTGTTACCATTATGGAGTAAGGCCATCCAGAACAGATGGTAGTTGTTAGTTTTACATCTGTTACGGACTCCTGATTCTCCAAGATGGGTGATGAGATGCAAGGCTACTTTGGTATTATCTCGGACCATTTTTTGTTACAGATGACCTAAAACAATTATATTATACCTCCCAGAAGGAAGCAATTTCAGCAAGAAGTAGGCCACTACGGCCCTATCTACTTCTTGTTATTACGCGATACAAGCAGGTTAAGATTAGGATTTCATAAAATATAGTAGTACCAAATTTAAAGAGCTTGAATTTGGGTACTATCTCGAGAGATGTTTTTCTTTCGCCAGAAGTACGGGATGCCTGTGTGTCTCCTGTAACAAGAACTGTTTCACAAAATGTGGCCTGCGGATAATACTAAGTGCCAAAAGTCTACTTCTGTTATGGACTCCTTGGCTCTTCAAGATGTGTGATAAAATTCAAGCGTATAAGGCTTAATTGCAATGTGATGCAATGCTCAAATCACCTCTTGATGATGTTATCCAGTGATGAAGTGGGAGTCCTGATTGTGCTCTGGAAAACATTCCTCTGAACCAAATCCTGTTCATCATACTGTACTGAACACCCAGCAGTCATGGAAACTTATTGTAAAGTCCAAAATTCCAAGTAATAGCTTCCAAAAAAGATTTACATATTCTTCCTCAAAACATGAAAGTTGTTTATCAACGACATGTTTACGCACACGTACGTGCATGACCGTCAATCGCCATGATGGACATTGTTTCGGCAGACTGAACTGAAATGAGGTTGGAACAAAGCCAGGCTCCACAAACATAAAGCAGTTACTGCAGCAAAGGTAAGTTTTATTCACATTAATCTACAGCAAATACTATGGGGTCTAGGAATTGTTTATAAATCAGCGTAATGCAACTGATATTACGTTTTATTCACTTCATCTATTACATTTGATCAGTTTGACTTAAACTCTTGATATGATTACTGTTACAAGTTGCAACCACCTGACTTATAGTCTAATTTCATATTTGTAAAAGTACTTACTAAATGATACAGTAGGAATCGAAAGGGCAAGGTAATATGTAACCCTGTAACTATGACCCTGGAAATTGATTGTGATAAACATGAAAATATATATACACCTTTAGATGTCCCAAGGAGCTAAAAATCTCACATCAGCAGGTTTTAGAAGTGCTCTTTGAAACATGTATAGTAGAGCTCCAGATTCCCTATAAACGTAACATCTCCAACTTGGAGATACCCATCCTAAACAGGTGTTAATTTAGTGAGCAATGTCCAGTCAGCAGATTTAAAAACAATCTGACTCCAAAATTGGGTACGTTTTGGATATTATGCTGAAGCAAATCCCTGTGCCTGTCTTGGTTAGTCCTAACTATATGGAGGATGAATTATCTTATGTATAGTACCACTACAGTTAGTATTTTTAGTTTTTAAATTAGTCTTGATAGTTCAGAGTATTTTTAGTTTTTAAATTAGTCTTGATAGTTCAGTCCTGCAAGGCACCTAATCACTCTTTTCTGCTGAATAAGAACTCTTTCCAGGTATGATCTGGCTATTCTAACCCCTATCTAAGGTGGGATTCAAAAAGTACAAAATACACAGTTTTTGCGGTTGTACTCTTGTTTGTCAATCAATCTTTATTTACATATACATAGAGTATAGTATTGCATCAAAAACATTACATTGTAAGTAAAAAACACAGGTTTACATTTACATACATTTGTTTAGTATGACATAAATTCCTAAGCTGAGTTTTTTACACAGCTGGTCAATAGGAAGTCACCATGTTAGGTTATCATCTATCATAACTAACGGTTCATCATTGAATTTCCACCAGCTGCTGTATATTATTTAAATGGCTGTTGAACCAGACAGTGTTGTTCCAGTGATTCGTAGACTGTTTAACTTACCAAGTAAACACTCATGATTTGAGCAATCGAAAGCCTTACTAAATTGTTGGTATAGGCATGTCACCACACAGTCTTCTTCCAGCTTGTCTATTATATTTTTAATTATTGTATAAAAGAGCTGCAGCCTTTCAAAAAAAAAAAAAAAAAAAGATCTTGCTTTTTAGTTAACAGATCAAATATCCAGATCTATTTAACTAAAATCTAAAAAAAAAACCACTTTTTTGAAAATGTTGGTAGGAAAGGAATTGGTCTGTAGCTGCTTGTTTCAGTTGTAGGTCCAGTTTTAAACTTTTGAGTTTTGATGGAAAAATACCTCATTAAAATGATTTGTTAATTATGGGTATTAATGGTATGCTATCTGTTCTTTACTTGTTTGGCTGAAATTTCATCAATGCTAGCCGATGTCTTATGTTAAAGGTGAATCTATAGCTCCTAGGACTTCTTCAATAATAGCAGAATACAGAGAGGGTTCATCTATTTCCTCTGGTTGCCAATTATAAATATTTTACCAGTGCTATTTATTTGGGTATTATCAGTGAATGCTCTTTCTGCAGCACTGGAAAGAAGTTGTTGAAGCTATCTGCTGGATATTTTGGTTGTCTTAAAATTCTTCCATTCACTTGAAATATCATTCCATTTTGTTTTACACTTACTTCCTCCTTTCTTGATTTATGATCTGCCATAATGCTTTTGATTTATTGGTCAATAAAAAACAATATTATATGTTGTTGTATTAAAATGCAAACACAAACATGGCTTATGTGCTAATGGCAGATTACAGCAGAGAATGTCACAAACTAGGTAGAGTTGCTATATATGCACAAGAAACAACAAACAAGGGGATCAATGCACTGGACATATCTGCCCACTGTTTAGAACTGACCTATGAAGCTGCCCTAATAAAATTAAGCTTGAAAGGTCACACACTTTAGTTGCTTGGAGTTTATCGTTCGCCTGGAGGACAAGCTAAACAAGCAATAGAAATAATATCTAACATACTGACTACAGCACAATCTGAAACCAGACCAATTATTTTAGTAGGTGATGTAAATTTTGACAGGTTATCTCAAAATACAGATACTATTTTATTTGAAGAAGAACTAGCTACTTATGGAATCAAAAGACTACCACTCCCTGCAACCAGAATAACTAACACATCCCAGACATCCATTTTTTTTTTTTTTTTTTTTTTTTTTTTTTTTTTTTTTTTTTTTTTTTAGGGAGAGGAAGGAAAATGCATTTACGCACACAGGTGGCCAGCCTGTAGTGTGGGACTCTCACAAGGTGGTAAACTACCCACTAAAAACCTCCTCTATACTTCAGGATCCCAACCCGGAAACTGTTTGTCACATTACTTCAGGTTAGGTCTGAATTTTACCTAAGCACTCAGGGCTCGCGCCTATCCAGCCATCAGAAAGTCAAAGGTCTAAACCGCATTTAGGTCTAGATCTATCTTTTTAGCGCGGAGAATACCCTGGACAAAATGAGACACACAGTTCCAGTTGTCCTGACCCTCCAGCATCACTTGACAGACAGAGTCCACCGAAAAAACACCCAGAGTGCGTGTTGCCTCAAGGCGGGGCCTTTCCCAATGTGGGCAGCGGAAGAATGTATGCTCCGCATCATCGGGAACACCCGGGCAATAAATGCAGTCCGGTGAACCGGTCTTTCGCATCAAGAAAAGGTAGGACTGAAAATATCCATGACCGGTGAGAAACTGGGTGAGGTAATAGTCCACCTCACCATGTCGCCGTTTCACCCAGAGCTGGACCATCGGTATCAGCCGTGCTGTCCAACGTCCTCGGGTCTCTTGATCCCACAACTCCTGCCATTGCCGGTAGGTGCGGGTGCGCTCTTCTGATGTGGCACGTTCCTTGCCGATCTCGCCTTTTCGCTGGTATATTGCTTTCCTCTCCTCAGCCAGAAGTTTGACCGGGATGACTCCAGCAATCACCAGGACGGCAGGCTCAGAAACTGTACGATATGCTGATGCGACTCTGAGAGCTGCTTGTCGCTGCACCCGAGCAAGCCGCATCCGATACACCTCCTTATTTAATGCATCTGCCCACACCTCAGCTCCGTACAGGAGGACGGACTGGACTGCAGACATGAGGAGCCGTCTTCGGCTAGACCTGGGACCACCGACGTTGGCCATTAGCCTACTAAGGGATTGCACTACCTTAGCGGCCTTGTCCGCAGTACGGAAAATTTGGTCTCTCCAGGTCAGCTTATTGTCCACCATAACCCCAAGGTACACGGCGGCACGAGTAGATTGGACAGTCACCCCACCCACGCGAAGTGGAACGACAGTGTCAATCCTCTTCTTAGTCAAGATTACAATCTCTGTCTTAGCCAAAGCAAGAGATAGCCCGTGATCCTCCATCCAGTTGTTCACGACGCGCATGACTTGGTTCAGCTTCAGCTGGGCCAGCTCAACGTTGCGTGCGGCAATCAGTGCTGCGACGTCATCGGCGTACCCAACTAAAACTGTCTCATCCGGCATCTCGGACCTCAGAAGGCTGTCATAGGAGACATTCCAGAGATCCGGACCCAGGATTGAGCCCTGCGCGGCGCCGGAGGTCACATTCATTGTCCGCGTCCCTTCTTTAGTGTCGTATATAAGGAGTCGGGCTCGAAGATAGTCTTCGATGAGCCTGAGCAGGTACGCTGGGATGCGAAAGGTGTTCCGCAATGCATCTAACATATCAGCCCATCTCGCCGAATTGAAAGCATTCTTGACATCAAGCGTAACAAGAAGCACAACTCGACGAGAGTACCGACTATGACTCTCAGCCATCTGAACTGCTCTCCGGACCTCTTCAATTGCGTCAATGGTTGACCGCCCCTTCCTGAAGCCGTACTGGTGGGGGCACAAATCCCCGACAGCTTCCACGGCTAATGTCAGTCGGGAGCGGATCAACTTCTCAAAAAGTTTCCCTGCTGTGTCCAACATACACAAAGGCCTGTAGGACGAAGGCAGGTCAGGGTCACCTTTCCCCTTGCTAATTAGTACAAGCCTGGCTCTTTTCCACCGGGACGGGAACACCGCTTCAGAAAGGCAGGCATTATACACATTTAATAAAATCCTTGGATTGACTTGGAAAACTTGTTTAAGAGCTTCACTCGGAATCCCATCTGGACCAGGAGCCTTGTTGTTCTTCAGGGAGAGGACAGCTGTCTCCAGCTCCTCATTATTGAAAAGCGGGATGTCCTCCACCCTATCGAATATGACTTCTTGCCTCGGCGGATGAGTTGGAAACAGGGACTGGACAACCTTCTCCATGGTGGCGCCGTCCATGACGGATGGAGGTGATCGTGCGCCAATCTTTCGGGTTACAATCTTGTACCCCAGACTCCATGGATCGGAATCGACGTCCTCCCTGAGTTTCCGCCAGCAGTCATGCTTGCTCCGGTTGATAGCCCGGCGGAGAGTCTTTCTTACAGCCTTATAGGCCTCCGTCTTACGACCTCGGTCTGCGGGATTTCTAGCTCTCATGGCAACTCTTCTGGTTCTTAAACAGGCTCTACGGAGATCCGCAATCTCGTCTGTCCACCAATAAACGGGTTGCTTGTTGCACCTTATTCTCCTGCGCGGCATGGACTTATCGCAGGCCGAGGTTATTAGTCCCATCACTGACGAAACCAATGTCTCGGTGCAAGCCCCACCGTGCACCGCAGGTTCCCGCGTTGTTGCCCGTAAGATAACATCGGTGAACTTTCCCGCGTCCAGCTTCTTAGTATTCCACTGGAGCGGTACTTCTCGAGGTGCAGAGGTTCTTCGCAGGCCGTCCGTTACATCAAACAAGATATACTGATGATCACTGGCAGTGTAATCATCAAGCACCATCCAGTGTGAGATCCGCGGCAAGAGTGACTCAGACGCAAGGGTTATGTCGGGGATCGTGCCTCTTTGCCCGGGGCGCTGGAAAGTAGGCGTATTGCCCTCGTTGATAACAACGAGTCCAGCCCTGGCAGCAAAGTCCAGGATGTACTTCCCCCGGGAATTGGTGAGAGACATTCCCCACTCGACAGCCCTTGCGTTGAAGTCCCCACCAACGATGACATGTCCACTGGTACCAATCACGCTCTCTTCCAAGCAGTCGATCTTATCGCGGAAGTCCTGGATGGCCTCGTTGGGGGTGAGGTAGCAACTAAAAATTGTAACGTCCCTACACCTTGCCCAGACGAATCCTCGGCCTTGTCCATGGCTCCGCATCAAAACTTCTTGTGGATTCCGCACCCAGAAAGCAGCAGTATGGAGTGTGTCGGGAAACCACACCGAAGGGTCCCTAATTCGATACTGCTCGCTCACTAAGAGCGCGTCGGCACCATGTTCTTGGGCCAGCCGGTCAAGCAGACTATCAGCTGTCCTGGATCTCTCTAGATTGCACTGGAGGAGCCGAATTATTGAGCTTTCCCCTTTGCCCGTTCAAGTGCGGCCTTAAACACACCGCACCGTCCTGAGCCCGGTATGTGCTCCAGGGCGTTACCCTTACTGCCAGCTTCTTTACAAATGAAACAGGAGTTCTGGTTACAATCCTGCCTCTTATGTCCGATCTGACCACACTGAAAACAGTGATTGGTGCGGTCAGGCCCCTTACAGGCTCGAGAGGAGTGGCCGAACCCAAGGCAGCGGAAGCACCGTGGGACGACAACTCTTCGTTTAACCCGGCCACTCACCCAGCCAACTCGCAGATGTTGGAGAGCCAACAGCTTATTGGCGTGTCTCTCACCTAATTCGGCGACCGCCATTCGCTGCTGGCTGCGGTTCGGCTTTGTGAGCCATACTTTAAATGTAGATTCTTTTAATTCGGGAATAGCCCGCTTTATAGCCTCTGTTACCTCGCTATCATTGGTGAGTCCGTCAAGGTCACGAATTTCAATCGATACCTTTGGGTCGAGTGACCGCACGGACCCCTTGTCTCCGAGTGCTTTTTTTAAGCTCTCAGCAAAAGCGGCTTTATCTTTCGACTTCCCCAGCTCGAGCAATACATCCCCGTTTTGGGTCCGTCGAATTGCCTTAATGACAGTCTCTGACTCTGGCTTGGCTTTCGCCCGGAGTTCCCCCAAGACTTCAGCAAACGATCGCCCCCCGGAGGGCTTGATCAATATTGCTTCCAACCTAGGCCTACTCGGTTTGTGTTTTAGCGCCGCGGGGTTTCTTGACGCTGCCCTGGCCGGAGTAGACTTAGTCATTTTTGGCGTCTTTCCGTCACCTAATTTCTTTGTAGCGACCTCCGCCCGCTTCTTCTGCCTCTTCTCCCTTCTCGTCAACTTTTTCTCCCACTGCCTCTCAGGTGACTGTTGGACATCACCCTCCTCGTAAGTAGTACGCGGGCTATCAGTTGGGTGTTGCTCAGGGGGGCTTATCCTGTATTCGGTGGAATTTTTGGACACCACAGGGGAAGTCTGCGTTGCCGTCGCTATCACCACAGGTGTCGCATCGGGGCTAGAAGGTAATGAGGTTCTTACCTTCCGCTTTTTGTTAGCATTGCCAGCCTTTGGAGAAGCTAAGGTATACTCTTGGGCTCTTGCCTTGTGCCTGATCTTTCGGCATTGCATTACTGTGGCCAACAAATCCTTAATCTTTGGCAGGCCATCTGGATGGTACGGTTAACGTTAGGCTGCTGCCTAACAGCTGTCTCCATCTTCTTGATAAAAACTTCGATCTCTAAAAGGTGCTTTTCCTCCTCCTTTTCGGCATCAGCTTGTTGCTGCTGCAACAGGCCTAGCTCGAAAGTTGTAGAAAGAGTACTTAAGGTGTTATTTTTCTCAACCATTTGGGGGATTTTGGGATCTGGGTCCTTGGGCACCCCAGTAGTTTTAACTGCACCTTCTCCCTGCATTTCGGGGATGTGAAAACATACCGGAGGGGGTGATGTCTTCATTCCCGTTCCAGGCACCTTCGGTGTTGCTTCGGCCTTGCCACTCACTTTCGTTGCCGAGGCTTCCGCTAATGGGACTACTGCCTTAGGCGGCGTCCTAGCTATCTTGGAGCTTCGAGTGAAAGGTTGAAGCTCTTCTCCGCTTTTGATTTCAGTTGTGTTTTTTTGTGATAAAGAGTCCATGGGTGTTCAGAACCAGCGCATCGTGCGGCAAGGGACGGCCCGGAATAGCCAGGAGCGGGTATACCCTCGGAAACAATGTCCCTACCCCAGTTCCTTGAGGCCTGGCCTCCGTTTTCCCAGCACCGGAAACCAGACGTGCTGGGGGTCGCCCGTGGCAGTGCAGAGTCCGACCTCTGCACTCATGCCGCACTCCCCGACCACGGCCCGAAGGGGCTGGCCCCTGACGCACACTGGGTATTAACCTATCGGCGGTCGAGTCACACGCAGCCCCTGCAACACAACAGTGCTACGGGCTCAGCCACTCCCTGGCCTCCCAATGTGCGCCGGTCAGAAAGAAGAAAGAAAAGACATCCAAGAGGGGTCGAAAAATAAGGGTTAGGCAAGGATTGCCTGGAAAGAGGAAAGGCTGTGAGCACGAAGACGCTCACAGTTGGCTCAGGTAACCCCGGGGTCGCCAGCTCCCTCTCCAGAGAGGAAAGCCTCCCGTGTAGCAGAAAGGTTCGACTACCCCTGAGGGAATCCCAGACATCCATTGACTGTATCTGCACGAACATACCAGATAGTAAAATAGGCTGGTCTATCATCAATTCTGGGCTATCCGATCACACTGGTCAATTATGTACCATAGACTTTGCATTAAACAAAAACAAGACACAAGTAACCCTGACAAGACGAAATTTTAACAAAAATAATCTTGACTGCTTTAAAACAGCTCACAGTAAACTGGGGCAGTGTGCATAATGCCAAAGATGCTGAAGAGGCATTCACAGCCTTCAACTTAATTCTAAGAAGAGCACTAGAAAACAGCACCAAAACCTAACCTTTCCCTCTGAGCACAGAGCACAAAATTTTAACCACCCTCATATGGAATTCACACCAATAAACCAAGAGGAAGTTCTAAAAACCATACAGTCCCTAAAGTCAAACTTATCCTGTGGAGTAGATGAAATCCCATCAAAGGCTATCAAACACTGTGCAAAACAATTAGCAGGACCACTTGTAAGCATAATTAACAAATCCTTTAGCCTTGGCCAATTTCCTTCTGCACTGAAACTCTCAAAAATCTACCCTAAACACAAAAATGGAGCCACAACAAAACCTACCGGATTTTTTTGACCAATTTTCGACCGATTGCACTTATCTCCACTTTTTCAAAGATAATTGAAAAAATAGCCCTTTCAAGAATGCTTAAGCATCTGGAACAACACAATCTCATTACCAAAAACCAACATGGATTCCTAAAAGGACGATCTACCATCACAGCAATAAATAGCCTAGTCGAATTTGTGACTGACCAACTTGAGAATCACAAACACGTTTCAGCAATTCTGTTGGACTATAGTAAGGCTTTTGATTGCCTAGGGCATAAACTTATCCTTCAGAAACTGTTACAACTGGGAATCAAAGGAAAGGCTGGAGATTGGGTAGAAAGCTACCTTGAAGGGCATAAGCAGATGGTTGAGGTCAAAAAATCAATTAATGGGAGAATTCTAGTTTATAAATCTGAACCACTACCAATAGTACGAGGAGTACCACAGTGCTCGGTACTGGGACCATTTATATTTGTACTGTTTACAAATGAATTCCCACAGCTGTTTACAACTGAGAATGTAGAACCCGTACTCTATGGTAGTATTATGGTAATATGCAGATGACACAACCCTGATTTGTAGCAATGACTCAGCTCAAGAACTGTACTCAAACATTTTAAACTCAACAAATAAAGCACTTAAATACTGCCTGAATAATGACAGCTATAAACCCATTAAGAACAACACAAATAAATTTCAGTAGAAGACGAGACAACTGTCCAGAAATTCCTGACATTTCAGTTAAAAATCACACAAAATTATTGGGAATTACTATTGACTCTAACCTATCTTGGACGAATCACACTGACATCTTAACAAAAAAATCAGTACTGGAATATTTGCAGTACGTCGTATGAAATGGATAGGTGGTATAGATGTAACAAAGACAGCCTACTATGCGTTGGTTGAATCGCACATTAGATATGGCCTGGCAGCTTGGGGTGGGACATCTGAGGCAAAACTCACCAAAGTTTTTGTTCTACAGAAAAAGGTGATTAGGGCGCTTGCAGACCTTAATCCAAAAGACAGTTGCAGAGAGGCTTACAAGTCACTCGGAATTTTAACTGTTGTCGCTCTTTACATCCATGCAGTTATCATTTACACCAAAGAAGCAGACTTTCCAAGGGGCAGGGATTTTCACTTGGACAGAACCCGAAGAGTTACTATCATCTACCTACTCATTATACGACTCAATACACCAAGAAACCCTCCTACATGGGACGTAAACTGTTCAACATGCTGCCACCAACACTGAAAGACCTAGAAGGGACAGAACTGAAGACTCAACTAAAAAAATGGCTTATGGAGAGACCTGTCTACTCCATTAAAGAATACCTGGACCTGGTCAAGACATTGTAAAGCAAGAAACTGAAGCTATTTAGTGATGTATGTTATTAATTAATTTATTTATTTTGTTGACACCAATACAGATCTTGATGATGTGTAAATAAAGATGATTGACTATTGACTATATTGTTTTGGTCTTTACTAAGTTTTAAGACATAATCCTTTTTCCTATTTGCAGCTATTTCTTCCATCAACTCAGTGCAGAAATACCTGTAACTAGCTTGTACAAATCTTCTCCTTAGTAGCCCAAAAGTACTGTGCTGCTTTAGATTTTTTGTTTGAAGTGGTGTAGGGAGATACAATATCTAAAAAGTATTTAACAATATTTTGAATGTATTATACGTTAAGTCGACATCTTTAGTTTTTTTTTAATCTCTACATAGTCTTCATTCCTAAAAAGTCTTTCAAGTTTGTATTGAAATTCCCCTCTCTCACTAAACCTTTTTTTCTTTGGGGTTTACTGTATTTAGAGGATGTTTTGGGTATTTATGACTATCATCTGGGTGATGTATGGTCTGAAAGTAGATTAGAACATATCCAGTCTATTGATGTTTATGTGGTTGAAGTAATTATTGTTGCTAGAAGCCTGTGTCTTGTAATGTTATAGCTTGTTAGTAAATCTGTCATTTTGTTATTATTTTTTTGTAGGGTATTTAAATACCTTTTATAACTATAGGTTCCTCTAATCTTAGTCCATCATTGCAGCATCAAGGTTTGCACTGATGGTCAGTACACCATTAATACAAAGAGTGATTCTTTTTTCTCTTTTATTTCATATAATGCAGACTCACATATAAGATCAGAGCCTGAATACTATAGACAAGTATAATACTATGAATGTTTATCAGAACAGCAGTATTGAGGTCAGGTTAGTGCTTGATGCTCAGCAGTTGTCGGTTAACGCTCTGTAGCGTATGTCTGACACACTTGTAATGTCAGCCTGGGTATGTCAACGACGTCACTGGATTTTGTTACATCACTGCTGTATTTTGTTTTCAATATTTTTAAGTGTTAAAAATAATGATTACAGTTAAATAACTGCACACAGATGTATTGTAAACATTTCTGATTACAAGGTTATGAAGGAACCCAGAGTTTTGGAGGTGCAGAAATTTGGTCCTTCAACACTCAGATCCCTTTATGTCTACTTGATCCATCTGTGCTTCCTTCTCATGCTGCTATTCTTGGTACTCTAGTATGATCATCTGGAAAATGCTTAAGTCCATATATAATACAACCAATGCAATTTACATATACCGATCATCTGGAAAATGCTTAAGTCCATATATAATACGTACAACCAATGCAATTTACATATACCACTGAATCAAAGAAATATCTGATTTTATAGTACCATATTTACCCTTGTAATACTGCTAATGGTCAAATGACAAGAAATTAAAGACTATCAGATGTTTAAAAAGAAATGATAGTTACTACTGAGTTCCATTATTTCGATTATAAATTAATTTATTGCCTACATGAGTATTTTAAATATATTATTAGCTTACAAATCTAAAATATTATTTTGTAGAGTACTTTTGAATAGTGAGTTAGTATTTTATCACCTATCCAATGGTACGAGGATATCTATGCCCATATTTTCCAGCATATCTATGCCCACATTTTCCAGCATATCTATGCTCACATTTTCCAACACTTCTTACACAGCATTAGGGTGGCTCTGTATTCAGCCCACATACTATCCCAGCAAATGGTACAGTTAACACCGTCAGTATTGTTTCCTCATTTTGAAATCCAAATTGTTCCTGACAGATTACATAAAAAATAAATAATAATTTGCATTTTCATATTAAAAAGAACTTTGTTAGTACATGTAAAAATAATGATTGTATGCTAACTTTAATTTATAATTTGAAGTACATAAACTTTAAACTTGCATTTTACTCTTATTGTGAAATCTCTACCCATTTTTAATATCGGTTCGTAATCCAAAAAACAGTGATTTAAAAAAAAAAAAAACAAATGTTACTTTCAATGGAGTTTCAAAACGTTAATATTATTCGCCTTACTCCACTTAATCTTTGTTTGTTTTCTTAGAAAAATTCAACAAGCCTGGCGGAAGGGTAAACATTCCTTTGTTGTTGTATTATGTGTAAGGTTATCTTATCTCAAGGACAGCAGTGTCTTTCTGGCATGGTAATCTGCTTTGCAACAGTGTTCAAATACTGAACACACCCAGGTTGAGCATTATCAGTGCAACTTGAACACAATGCATAAATCTAGCTAGATTGTCTCCATTTCTGTTTAATTAAAGGTGTCAATGGTCAGCTACAGGTATTATGAGTTCTAGACACATGTCAAGTCAAGGTTAAACCTACACTAGATACAGCAAAAAACCTATGTGTCATTTACATCTTATGGCAGCCTTATGGAGTTCAGGAATGGCAAATCACTAATTACAAATGTCGAGATATTGGGATACAAGAGTAGATCAATAGATATAGTCTAATGCAGGAAATGACTGTTGGAGTTAGTAGGGCTCCCTAAGTGTTAAGGGCTAGCCTAAACAAAGGGCCTGCCACCTCCTGTCTGCTTTGACTGGAGAGGCAGGTACAGAGCTGGCTTCCCCTTCTTCCAAGGAGACATGACTAGATTAATGGCCAAAATCCTTCCTCGTGGATCTTGACATGAGGCGGTCCCTACCCCCAATCTTAACTATCCAGAATATCCTGCCACTCCGGAAGCAGCCCAAAGGTCCTTTTAGGACTAAGAGCAATTTCTCAACTTCTGGTTCTAAGAGAACAAAACAAAACTGGTCTTCTGATTTATTGTCTAGCACTACTAGTAAGTGACCCAGTTGGTTACATATCAAACCTGAAGAATTATGAAATTGTGGTCATATATAAAACTAATTTAGTTCACACTTCATCAAACCAATTTCCAAATGTGCTTTTTTTTAAATAACAATAAGTTACCAATTAAAGATTTTAAAGTAAATATAAATCAGAAAGATTGCTCTAACCTGTGTTTCAATTAGTGTACACAAATCTGTATGCTTTGCAAGAGGAAGAGTAAAACCTTTTTTCTTAAAAAAAAAAAATGTCAGTTTCAAGTTTTTCCAATACACAATCAAAGAACATTTACATCAGAAAAACAGGTACAGTGAGAAGGTTCAAAACAGAAGGAATCAGCCGCTTCTTTGTTTAAAGTTTGTTATTGACGATGGAAGATTTGACAGGATAACTGGACTATGGACATTTCCATTGTTAAGGTTAAAAAAAGGTATAATACAATGTTTTGAGGATTGGAATGTTTCCTCTTTGTCAGGTAGGGGAGGTATTAGTACATACAACAATAGAGAAAAGAAAGAAGAGAAGAAGGGATAGAAAAGGGTTTAAACATACCTAAAAGCTGCTTGGAGTCTAGTCCAGGCGTTTGCTACTGCACAGAATGCAAGTCTCGAGTACGAAAAACACAATCACACATCACACCAGCACGGATGAAAGAGGGATACTAACACGAAAATCGATGTCAGCTCTTTCCTTGGCACTGCATTGAGTCATCTGTAACAATGGGTCAGGATGGCGATGGTTAGGGGGAGGAAGGGATAAAGGCAAGCCACTTCCGGCCCTATGTTTTGATCCTAGACCTTAATTCCATGCTGTGTGTACGAATTTTGTTGGTTGAAGTTTCTTTAATTGGTATAATCTTTAAGGTTTTCTAGTTAGTTCCTTTTTTAATATTGGTACCCAAAGTGGTATAACCTCAACCTAAGGTTGACTTAGTGGTTGGTCTGCTAATTTTATGTATGAAGCCTCAATAAGTTTTTGTTTAAAAAAACTCTCCTCGCAGTGTATTATGTCGACTTCATTCCATTTCATTTGATGATTTTCAAACCAGCAATGTTGAGCAATTTTACACTTTTCCACTAGTTCTTTTTTCGCATTTTGTTTATGTTCTTTAATTCTCACATTTAACTCCCCCACCTGATGAAGAGGTGCACTCAGGTACATTACAAATTTGACCTTCGGATAGGCATTTTTGCTTTTAGATAAGGCAGTAGGCCTCAGGTAGGGTAGGTTTAGAACATGGGCATGACAGTCAAGTAATTAGATTAAGTACGCTTGTGCTTTTTTTCGTTAGGATAGGTTTAAGGAATGATAAATTAAGACAAAGGTTTGGTATATAGGACAGTTATTGTTATACAAGTTTTTATTTTCAATCAAAAAACAAATGTGTTCAGTATAATGTATTAGTACCTATTTCTAGATAGCAACACAACACAAAAAAGCCATTCATGAACAAACACCATTAATTTGCAAATAGAATTTTTAATAGGAAGTTCCACAAATTTCCATATAATGGTACTCAAAGAAGATAAGGGTAATTTGACTTTAGCACCAGGCTACACAAGAAGATTTGACACAGCAGTGTATTTGTCATAGTATTATTAGATTTGGTTAGCAAACAAAGAATCTTACAAGGAAAACAAGAAGTTTGAAGATTTCATTATTAAAACAGTGTAGAGTTGAAACTTGACTTCAAGGTTTTTATAGTTTTGAAAGATAGATGATTTTGTGAGCTTACAAATCTTACCGAGTATCTAGGGACTTAGTGAAGGCCTGAAGTCAATCTGACTTTTGATGTCAGATTCTTAATATGTTTGAGATATCCCCTAAAACCCTCTGTGTTAAAAATACTTCAGAAGTATAATCGAGACTGCTGTGATGGTTTTGAAGCATGGGTGACGTACAGGAATTTTCTGTTAAGTAATTAATATGACTGTGCACTGCGTTGTACTCCAGTTACATATAGTGCGATCCCTGGAAATGGAATTTGTAGTGGGAGCACAAGCTAAGCAATGCATCTGGTGGCATCACGTTCAACCTCTGATGGTGAGGATCATGCTTAATGCAACACTTTTTGAAGATTTGTTTTTAGCAGCACCAGGATTAAAGTTGGGTTATAGAGAATAGGGTAACTAAGTTCGGGTACCCTCAATGGACTAAGTACATTCCTAAGGGTAACACTACCTCTAGTGTAACTTAAGAGCAATGGGGAGATCTGAGTGTCCAACTGGTGGTTGGCTCACATCAATACTTGCAAAGCGCCCTTCATGAAGTGACCCTGCTTTTCGCTTTAGGTTAGTGCCCCAAAACTGCACTAAGCGATGGTGGTTGTCCTGTGCGCCTCGCCGTAGTGGTGCCAGTTTGGGCATGGCTGGTCTTGACTAGTCTGTATAGAACCGTACCATACATATACATTCTTCATATAAGCTGGGGACCTCCAATCCTGTGAAGCAACCTGTGCAAAGAGATACATGGTGCAGGAGTAGTGCATCACGAACACAGCCCTTGGGAGCCCTACCTGATCATGCAGGGCTCTGATTAGCTGGACCTGTTATTTCCTCGATATACGTGGGACCTTTATGGAGTCTTAAAATAATAAAACAAAACAAAACCCAACAGATTTAGACATGGAATGGTTACAGCAGGTAGTTGAATCCAGCAATCTCGTTTTGGATGGATGTCTCTGTCTGTTAATCACACTCAAATCATCATAGACATACTGAACAGTTGGTGATGGTAAAGTAAAAGGTTAGTCCATGGACACAGAAGTATGTGAACTGGACTACAATCTCAAAGATCCATTTCAAATTGCATGTAATATAACACAACATATACATAGCAGGAGCAACTTACTGTTGCTTTTTGTATTGGTTCTGCCCCACACCTCACTCTGCAAGTTAGCACTTAGCCAATCACTAATTCCACACCACTGCTGGCAATGTCCACTAAAGCAGCCTCCCTCTGTGGAGGGTGTAGAATCCAAATTATATCTTCCATATGATGATCAGAGCATCAGGGTTTGTCCAGTGACAGTCCCAATCAGTCTTATGATGAAAGATCCCATATATATGGATGTGTGTTTATATATATATATATATATATATATATATACTGTATATATATATATATATATATATATATATATATGTGTGTGTGTGTGTGTGTGTGTGTGTGTGTTTGGAAACAGATTTACAAGTCCAGCTGGACAAATTCACCGACAGTCTTAACTTACTTCTGCAATTGTGAGTTCATTTAATCTCAGTTGTCATGCCATTAACAGGAGGAGATCCAAAGTAGTTTGGAGGAACTCTGAATTACCTTGTTGAGGATGAGGGGAAGAGCAATACCTTGGGGTATTTTGAAGACCCACCATGAGGCTCTTGCACTATACAACCACAAGGTTCAAAACTTATGATGGGAACACATTTCTGGACTATATCACTTATGACAAGGATCAACCACTTAGTGATAGAATGAAACCTCCAAGGCATGCCACTGATTCACATTGGAGATTGGCATATCAACATTCAGAAGAATTAAGTAAGTCCTTACAAAACCTCTTGTGGGAACAGAGTTAGACAAGTTTGCTTGAAGCAGGGGTTGGATCTTCTCCTTCCTGGTTGTACAGGCTGTTCTCTGTGGCTCTCAGGTATGTTCCTATATCTGAGAGCATCCAGGGTGGTGTTTGTACTGAAGCAGGGGAGGTCTAAGCTAGATCAGCTTGTCCTAAATGTCTCCTCTCCTTCCTTTTCAAAGCCATGGAGAAGATGATTACTACGTTTGTTTGGGAGGGATCTCTTTAGGAGAGCCTCTTCATCCAAATCAGCATGCTTACTCCATGAGGATCTTGCGAGTCAGTTTTGCATCAAATGGATGCATTAACAGCAAAATAAGTAGCCATAGGCGTCTTTCTGGATATTAAAGAAACTTTGGACAACACACGTTGTTAGGTAATTGTCAATGCAATCTCGAGACATGGTATTAATGAGCAGATATGTGACTATATACGGGCCTTACTTACAGATAAGGTAGTTACTACCACTCTTATGAGAGAGGGTATCAGTGCAAGGACTACAAGTGGCTGTCTTCAGGGTGGTGTCCTTTCTACCCTTCTGTGGATCCTAGTTGTGTCTTTGAACAGTAGTCACTTTTTTCCCACATGGTTATGCAGATTACATTTGAATTCTTATGAGTGGCAAGTTTAACACAACAGTCACGGAAGTGACAAATGCAGCTCTGAAAATGATGGGAAAATGATGTTATGGGATGGGCTTAAGTGTCAATCCCACCAAGACAGCAGTGGTCGCCAAGAAGAATTGGTGGCACTTGCGTAATTCATAAAGACAAATTATTCATATAATTTTTGAATAATTTTCATATGTATGCTCAACAGTCTAATATTCTTCATTCCTCCTCCATTACGCCCAGAAAAATTCCATTTTGAATTTAAGTTTTATAAACTAATGCTAATAATTTTAAACAAATAAATAAAGCATTTTAAAAATAAAACTCTATTCCTACAAAACAGAATAAATACAGTTACAATTAAAGCAACAACAAATGTTTTTAACAAAAGGGCAATCTAAGTGACTCCTAGTGCAAGTAAGCTATCCTATGATTATAGACTTAGATTTTTAGATAATTGAGTAATAAAAAAAACAACAACAACAACAACAAAGACATCTAATTATGATGTAATATCTCATACAATAACCTAGATTTATAAATAATAGAACAACAAACAAATAAGAAACAACAATATTAACAAATAATAAACAACTAAATTCAATAACAGGATAGTGAAATTGTAAATAAAAATGCAATAACAGAATTCATTAAACATAATACAAAGTACATAACAACTCTTTAAATGCAAAATAATGATCAGCAACCATATCACGGAGCATTTTATTATATTATCATGTGGTGAATATACTGTTTCGCTTCCATCTTAAATTTTGGTTTATTTTCAAACATCAGCTCGTCACTGCCTTGTAAAATGAAATGATTAAATATTGTATTTCCTGATAAACACAATGTTTTTTAGCTATTTCCTTGTGCAAGTTTTCAGTTTTAATTGTACATTTAGAAATCAAGTGGGAATTTCAAGAATACTCGTTAAATTCACATCTGTACAAATTTTTATGAATATACAATTAACAGTACAGTGCATATTTTATTGAAAGTAAATATATTTCGTTCCTCAAAAATGTGTTACTCTGTCAAATTTTCTTAGATGATAAATATTTCTAATTGCAAATTGTTGAATAATAATAACATTTTTACTTTGCAAGATAGTACAGTATGCAATCCACCACCATAGTGGATAATACCATACCTCATAGTTCCCTCAAACCATGAAAAATAAAGTTGTTAAAGATGCTTCGGTCAGAGAAATTCCCTCATTTAATACAATACATAATTTATTTTGACATGATTGTCCTGTAATAGCAAGAGTGCACTACGCTATCTTTGGTAGTCTGGATAAGGGTTCCGAATTTCTCCAAGAGTACCTGATCGGTTGTTTTGAGTAGTTTGTAGAAATGATGAAACTGTAAACTGGCTGCTTCATGGAAGTATCTGGGGTGTGCAAAAGGCCCTTGACACTTACGTGCATGGTAATAGGCTGCTTCTTATAAGAAGAGAAGTTAATTATCATAAACTAAGTGCCATATGTATGCCACCAGTAAAGATGTTCTTAAATCTAATAAATTGGTTAATGTATAAATTAATCTATAACCACCTCATATTAAAACAAAAAATATTTCAAGCAGCTTATTAAATTTCATTTGTGAGAAGTTATATTCAGCATGGCTGGTACCTTGGTGAAGTGTTTATTATTTAACATGGGTCAACTGAAACAAACCACTTTGCACATTATGTATGCCATCAGGGAGCGAACAGGTTAACATTTTTATTTATTGACTGAAGATGGCAATTTTCAAACTACCTTTGAACCAGTATTCTTGAAAGAAAATGAAAGAAAGGAAAATTAAATGGGAGAGAAAGTTTTTAAACCTACAATGTAGATCACTCGTTTTTGGCTTCAGTAAATTGAACAGGTCATGATCGAACGACAACACATCCCTATTCCTCAGTACTGGTAATACAAGTTTATGACTCTTCCTTATAAACTGCCAGCAGCAAAATACAATTTAAGTAAATGCCAAAAATTAATTCCTGATTTATCATCAGGAATAAAAATAATGGCTAGACCTATCTGGCAAGTTTTGTTATTTTTTATGACATCTGTGACCAACTTAAAAAAATTGTTACATACTTTTCTTTTAATAGGCAGCCTATTGCCATGCATTGTAACCTTTAGGGGCCTTTTGCGCATCCCAAAAGTATATTAAGAAGACTACACAAGCTTAGTTTCGATTAACTTCAAGGTTATTTCACTTCCACAAAATTAAATTTTGAATGTTTCTGAGACAAATTCAGAACTAATACAAGTTTTGTTATTTTTTATGACATCTGTGACCAACTTAAAAAAATTGTTACATACTTTTCTTTTAATAGGCAGCCTATTGCCATGCACTGTAACCTTTAGGGGCCTTTTGCGCATCCCAAAAGTATATTAAGAAGACTACACAAGCTTAGTTTCGATTAACTTCAAGGTTATTTCACTTCCACAAAATTAAATTTTGAATGTTTCTGAGACAAATTCAGAACTAATATTTTACTATGTAACTCTAAGATAATTATTAATGAAAACGCTCATTATTTCAATTTACAAACCATTTGTACAGACCTCAAAGCCAAGAACTATCTTTCTTCAAGGAAAGTTCTTAATACGGTATTTTGGGATTACAGAGATGTAATGCTGCATCCTAATGCTAACTACTTGATTTTCTTTGTTTAAAGTTTGTTATTGACGATAGAAGGTTTGAAAGGATAATAGGATTCCTGGCATTTGCCATCATTACATGTTACAATAGATATTACACAATGTTTTGAGGATTGGAATCTGTTCTCTTCGTAAGGTGGGAGAGGTATTAATACATACAAAAATAAAGAATACAAAGAAGAAAAGAAGGGGAAGACAAGGGTTCAAACATAACCAAAAGCTGCTAGGAGTTAACCAGGCGCTTGTTACTGCAGAGAATGCAAGTCTCAAGTACAAGTCACGAGTAGAGAATCACAATCACAAATCACATAAGCACAAGTGAAGTGGGATACTGAGATTAAATCTGGTGGGATAATTATCAAAAGTACTGGAGTGTTCTTACCGATCATTGACAATCTTGTAATTCAGTTGCACAAAATAAGAAATTGTTACGAAGCTCTCAAAACATTTCAAATTTTCAGCAATCTCCAAGAGAAAGAACCACAAAATGTAACAACAGATGAGGTGAAAAATTTGGCTCAAACCTACTTAAAAGACATTGATGAAGAATATCTTGTGCAAGAATGTCAACAATTCAAAATTTATATGGAAGTGGAACAAAAATAATGACAACAAGAGGAATCTATACCTACATCAAGAAAAACAATTTGGAAAGTCCTTCCCAAATTTAGAAGCTGCACTAAGAATTTATCTTACACTTCCTGCCACAAATTGAATAGGAGAAGGGGGCTTTTCTGCCCTTAAAAGAGTTAAGTCTTATACAAGATCTACAATGGAAATTGAAAAACTCAACAGTTTGATGTTGTTTTGCACCAAAAATTATATTACACTGGCACTTGATTATAAAAACGTCATTAATGATTTTGCAATGATGAAAGCTCGAAGAAAACCTTTGTTGCTCGGAAAAAAAAAATGGATTGATAATGAATCAAAAGGGGAAGAGGATGTATAAAAGTGGAAGGTAAAAATCGACAAAAATGTGAAACATGAAAACAGTGAGAATTGTCATACAATGAATTAAATACAAACAATATTCTAATTAATTAACAAAAGGGTGGGTGGGTAGTACGTAATGTTGTAAGGTAACTGACAATATATGAAGAATTTTAGTCCATGAAACTCCTTACGACTGCCAGTTGTCCGGGGTCCATAGGTGGTTGGTAATGGAAAGACTCTCCAACAAAAACAAAAGAAGAGTAATTACAGAGCCAATAGAAAGAAAGAGATTTAAGGAAAATTCCAAAACCAAGAACCAAAACTAGCAAATCAAGAACTCAAAAAGATGCACTCTGCTGAGTTTTATGGAACACCTATTATTTGTGCTTATTATTTAGTAATTCATACCCCCAGATCCCAGAGGATCCAGAGTATGAGGGTTGCAATTGTGTAAAGTACCTAGAGCGCTAGTGACATTAAAACCACCCTTAGTATGCTTATTTTTGTAGGGCTCTTTTTCTTAAAGGTCACAAAGGAAGAGGTGCACAACTTCCTTTCTGTAATGAACTATACAATAATTCTTAATTATTCCTTAATCTAATAGCTGTAGTTTCGAGGTAAGAACTCGATTTTTACTTTTTTCATTTCTGAGATGTTACTGTAGGCAGTAGCATTGTCAATAAACACGAGTTTTTTCTTTGTTTTTCTGTCCAAATCCATTAACCATTTCTCAAAATCACCTGAATTCATTCAAGACTTTTTGTTTGAAGTGTAGTCCATTGGAAAACTTTGAACCTTTATGGAACACCTTGAATTTTTCAATTTTCCTATCATCTATGGTATAAGCTTCATGATGCCAGTTTGATTTGTTCCGGCAGCAATGTAACTCTTTGTTTACTATTCTTATCTTCGTAGCCATCAAAGTGTCACCAACAAAAGTTAAAGTTTTGTCACGAAGACACTGGTAAAAATGACCTGTTTTGTCGGCATTAAAAGTATCAGGTGTGTAACCCTTGACTAGATCAGGTAACCCTTTCACGTCATTAGGTAATGCATTGAATAACTTGATGCCCCGATATACGAGGGCTGCTATTTATATTTCTGGCCTTGGCAACACTGATTGCTGCTAGGCACCAGCTGACGTTTCCAGTGCAACCTTCACATTGTTAAACATAACCTCAACGAAAACATTTTGTCATTTTATTGTTGTTAGTGTTAGTGATAGCACGTTGAAAAAGTGATCTTAGGAGAAAATGGAATTAATTCGTGAACATTTTCGTGGAATAATTTTTCATAACTTTCGACGTGGCCTGACACGACAACAGTGCTTAGATGAACTTATTTCCTTATATGGTAATGAAGCACCTTCTTACAGCACCATTAAAAACTGGTATAACGAATTCAATCGTGGCCGACAATCAATCACTCAAGGACGAATCCCGTGAAGGTCGTCCAACAACGGTTGTTGTGCCAGAAAACGTCGATGCTGTGCATGACCTGATAAAACATGATCGTCATGTAACATATTGTGAGATTGAGGCTTCTTTAGGCATTAGTATGGCAAGCATCAATAAGATCTTGCATGAACATTTGCATGTGAAAAAGGTTTGTTCACGTTGGATACCGCATAACCTGACAAACGCGCAAAAGGATGCTCGTGTTGATTGGTGCAAGAAAATGTTGCAGAAATTCGCTCAAGGTACATCAAAAGCAGTTTATAATATCTGCACAGGTGACGAATCATGGATATACTCATATGATCCTGAAACAAAACAGCAATCTACCGTATGGGTCTTTCAAGAAGAGCCAAATCCAACCAAAGTTGTTCATGGAAGAAGCACATCAAAGCAAATGGTTGTCTGTTTCTTCGGCATAACCGTTCATGTGGCGACTGTGGCATTAGAGCAACGTAAGACGGTTAATTCGGAATGGTACACCACTATTTGTTTGCCAGAAGTCTTTGAGATACTTCGGGAAAAGTCCAAGAAAAGACGCATCATTCTGCATCACGACAATGCGAGCTGCCACCGATCGGCTGAAACAATGGAGTTTTTACAAGCCCTGATTTGGCACCTAATGACTTCTTTTGTTTCTGAACATCAAGAAAAAACTACGTGGACAACGGTTTTCTACACCTGAAGAAGCAGTTTCTGTATTCAAAACCCATGTTTTAGAAGTACCTAAATCGGAGTGGAAAAAGTGCTTTGAAAATTGGTTCCAACGCATGGTCAAGTGTATTGATCTTCATGCAGAATATTTAGAAAAACAATAAAATAGATTTTGTCTTTAAATGCTTGTGTTTTCATTCTTAGGCCACAAATATAAATAGCACCCTCGTACAAAGCTGTTTCGAGTGCTAGAGTAATTACATCTTTTTGTAACAATATTTAGCCTATTCCTTGTTTCATAGCCATGAATATCAGCTATATGTTGAAAAGCATAACGGTTTTCTTTAATGTACATTAGTGTAGAAAAAACATACAGGGATGGGAGGGAAAGAATGCCTTATTTGATAAAATATGGTTTACAGTGAGTCAAATTTGGCAAATTGCAAATAAGCCTAATGATTTTTTTTGCAAAACAAACAACTTATCACAATAACCAGAGTTTCCCCAAAGGATGATTCCATAGTTTAGCTGACTATGTACAAAGGCATAATACACACTAAGCAGGATATCCTGAGTTACTTTATTCTTAAAGATCTTATCAAGCAGTCGCGTAGTGAGGATTTTGGCGCCATGGAGCGACTCAGTCCCTGGCGTCCCTTCCCCAACTCTTTTACCTACATGATCAATCAGTGCCGACAGTTCACCTCGCTACCGTAACAAACGTTTCTTGGCCATCATTTCATCAGCAATGTAAGGGGTCTTTGACAAAACATCATTTTTTTTATAATAACTTACAGTCTACTATTCTTTATAAAGTTTTGTTCCTCGTAAGAGACCTAGTTTACGAGTATAGCAATATGTATTTAAATCTCAATTCAATTCCATAGGGTTTGGAATGAAAGTACAAATTTCAATATATTTAATAAATATGTATTGAAAACCCTAGTTTAAATTTGAGTACATTATCTAAAACGTGAACATAGTAGTTAAGTAGTTACAAAACCAACTCGCATATTACTATCTTAACTAATCTTCTTTCGTGACTTCATGCTAGCAAACTGTGTTATTGTGTCGTCCAAATTGATGTGCCTGGCTCTGCTGCGCTCTATAGATATGGTTGCTAAGGCACTCAGACATTCTTGGGACATGGTGCTGCGAAGATAGTTCTTTATCAGTTTAAGTTTTGAAAATCTCTCTGCACTTGCAGTTGTAACAGGTAGTGTCAAAAAAATCAAACAAGCATTCACAACATCTGGAAAGCTGGAACCAACTTGAGCACGCACTATTAAAGTATCTGCAAGATCCCTTATACTTTTGAGTTTTTTCCACGTGACTTAAAAAACAAGTTTTTAGCCTTACAAGCTGTGGACCTAAGTTAAGGGAGACGTCGGCTTGGTAGTTTAATATCAAAATTTTGCTTGATTCTAAGATTTCTTCATCACTTGCTCCAACTAAAAAAGAAGGCTTCAAACATTGGAAACTACTAGTAATGTGAGCCTCAAAACGCTCTGTCAGCTGTGTTGTGTGATTATGTCAAGGCTACGGTTGAACACCTCAACCCGGAAACGTTTCTCATTGTCTTTAATAGGATCATCAACGTGCACTTCATCAAACATTCTTGTCTTCTTTTTTGTTCTCGAGTCAATGAAATGTGGTACAACTTTCCATTGCAAACAAAGCTTAGTTGCATCTGCTTTAACTGTTTGCCACTCATTCCTAAGTTTGTTAATTTTTGTTTTGAGATTTAAGAGCATTTTTGTTGCGTGTTCCAAGTCTTCTTCGGTACTTTGAAGTTTTTTTTAGAAACTATGTCCATAGTTTCAAGCAACACACTTTCAATAACTATCAGTATTACTGTAGGAAACTGCTCAAAATATTTCAAAAGTGATTTAGCTTGGTTTACTTCTTCTTGGTCTTTACCTTCTAACGTTAGGAAAGTCAGTACTTTCATTATGTCAAAATAACCACATCGAAGAGCGTCGACGGCTTGATTTCTTGAAGTCCACCTTGTTAGACACACTTTCTTTAAGGTTTTTTGTAACATAGCCGACTTAGTCAACAGTGCCCATCTTGATATAGTTTTAAAAAACTTTGAACATTATCAAAAAAGGTTCTGATTTCAGGAATGTTTGATACTGAATTGTTGATTACCAAGTTAAGGGCATGAACACAACAGTGAATATACTTAGCTACAGGATTTTTTTGTTTTATTCTTGCTTGAAGGCCTGAATATATACCACTCATATTAGCGGCTCCATCGTAGCCTTGCTCTCGAACTTCAGATATATCTGAATACTTTTCTATGATATTGAAAACAACATTTGATAAGTATTCTGATTTATGGCTTTCCACTTCCAAAAAGCCCCCGAACGCTTCTTCTATGACTAGTTGTACTGGCCTATCGCCTTCGTCAGTTTTTATCTTTATATAACGAAACACTGCACTCAGCTGGTCGGTTTTCGCTATATCTTGAGTTGTATCAAAGATAATAGACACATAGGGGCTTTTTTCATTTCTTCCTTGATTTCTTTTTTTATCTCTTTGGAAATCGGGTTGATCAGCTCATTTTGAATCTGAGGACTAAGGTAGTTAACACTACGTTTTGGTAACTTAATTAAATCTGCAAGGACCTGGTCATATCTTGCTAGCATATGTATTATCTCAAGGAAATTTCCTTTCGATTTAGTTGCATCTTCATCGTCATTACACAATCTGTGCTCTCTCAGTGGTAAGTCCTTTGTAGCTAACGTAATAATGACGTCCACCACTCGCCTTAAAACTTGTTTCCAGTAATCAGTGGCCTTTTTAACCTCCTCCAGATTCTCACTATCAACTGTTAGGCCTAACTGCCAGCGATAGTATATTTCACACGCAATTGCATGACTTTGCGAATCTTCTTCATGGTCTTTTATGTTTCGACCTAAATGTGCCCAATCAGACGTACCTTTCGAAAATCCCACATCAGTATAGGCCATATTGAAAAGCCAGCATGGCTGACAATAGCAAACATTGAGGATGTTTGAATAGCATAACCAATTACGTTTTATTCTCAATTGGTTTTCTTTATTCTTTTGAAAATACCACTTCTCGTCAAATCCTCTATTTTTATTTCTCCCTTCTGATTCTTTTGGAAATGGCCCTTTAGGCTAATGAGGGTCTAATTTTATTATTTGCCGTTTTTGTTCGGCTGTAAGAGTGTTTTCAAAATTACCCTTATCAGAAGAACTTATAACAGCTGTTACATTTTCTTTAAGGTTCAACTCGCAATCGGTACCTTCAGCTTTAACTAGGCCTACCTTAGAAAAAGGTTCCTGAAGAAGGACGTGGTCTTCTGCATCTTCAGGTAAGCCTACAGGTGTTTGCTCGAAGTCCTCATCGCTTGTAGGTACTTGTGAGCTACAAGTGGGTTCTTGAGAAACTGCAACTACTGAAGTGTCCCTCGAAAAGTAGGTAGATAACTTCTTTACTTTCTTAAGTTCAAGATTCTCTGCGTGACTTTTCTCTAACCTTCGTTTCCGATACTCAGCACCACTTAGTTTTTTTGACATTATATACCAAAGGTTATAAATCAACACCAGACAAATCACATCACAACAAAATAAATAATATAATCAATACTTTGCACTAACGCTAAATCTGCAATCACTACGCAAAGGTAAATTGAAGTAAGTCAATCACTCGGTGGGTCTGTACGGACGCCTTTTGTCTCAGCCAAGGTCAATGACACAAAGACACTGCGCGGCCGTGATGCGCGTGGAAGGGGCTGCTTCCCGCCATTTTATCGTCCGCCCGCCCGCCGCCCTAAGCCGGGGCTCAGTTTGGACAATTTATTTTTTGTCTTTTATTTTCCCACCTCGGCCACTCTTGTCAGTCGGTGGGGGAGTCACTCCGTCAAGTATTGATTTTCTGCCTGGTTGGACTGATTGGTTGAGGTCAGCTGGTTGACCTTGACTAGACTACTGACCAGCTGTTCTCCGGCACCGGCACCGGCACCGGCTACTGTTCGGAGCGGTCAGACTGTTCGGAGACACGTTTGGAGAAGCTTACTGTGTTCTGGCTGTTCTCTGTTCTTCACGTTTCTCCATGGCTGGCTAATTCTCCGACTTTCGGCAGGTAAATGTTCTTTTGCACTCTCTTAACTTATTTAGTTGGCGGTTTTTCTCTCCCACCCAGACATATATTATCGTAGATTAGTTATAAGTAAATTATATATATTTTTGTAACTTGTGTTCCTCGTGTACGTGTTCGTGTCGCAAAGTGTTCGTTCCTGTCTTTCGTACATTCTAAAATTTGTTAATTTATTTACTATGCTAGTTTAGTTTTTTATATTTTTGCTCTAGCGCTTTCTTACTGATCCGTTCGGCGAACGGAAATTATTTATTCCGTGTACACACTTTGTCTTTTTAGTGTAAGCGAGACGGTACAGACTTTGCAAATTTTTGTTACCTCGTGTTTTGTGTTGCGTGCAAAATTGGGTGGCAACATTCATGATTTCGATTTTATTATTTAATTATTGTTATTTGGGAAATAATGTATTGTTATTATTTGTAAATTATATAATTATTATCAGGCCTACCTTACAATTAATATTTAATAATAAAATGTAAATTATTATAATATTATAATAGAATGATTAAAATCCAGCGAATTATAGTTACCAGTAAATGTTACCACGCTTAATCATTTAGTATGGCTGTTCTAGCCTATGTAATATTTAATATTGTCACCAAGTAGTGTATCTTAAAATACTTGGTGTCTTGAGTTATTTTTAGGAAACAGTCTTTCAATACTTAAAAGGTACTGTTAGTTACAGATCGTTATTTTTGATTGTTAAATTTAAATATTTTATATATATACTTTGTGGCAAACATAATTAAGTTTTTATTATTTCTCAGGTTACAATAACATTTTTCTAAATATATACTGGTTATGTTGGGATTCATTAGGGTCCCCGTGAGTGTCGTCAGCGGGACTGGTGCGGCGAGTCTGCCCAATGAAACCACTGAAACCAAAACTGAATGCCCCGCGCCCTGCCAGTGCTCCTGTACCGGCATCCAACCGGAGTGCATGTGCTCATATTCATTTCATCTGGAACAAGGTTGGATCCAAAATGTTTTTTTACTTTTATAATACTGAACTTGCGAGGATTGGGGTGCAGCGAGCGCTGCCAGATATTAGATCTGGAGGAGGGCCAGTGTTAAGAGTAGTGTGTATTTAGTTTAGTTACATGAACTGAAGGGGAGGATTTCATCTTTAATTCGGATTCGTGGAGGCAACTAAGCCCCCGCCTCCTTCGAAAATCGGCTTTAAATATTTTTTTTTTATTTTTTGGCTACAAACCTGAAACCAAATTACTTTTTAAAAATAGTGGGCCTAGAAATTCTACAACCTTTTCCCTCCCCTCAGTTCATAACACTTACCTGTTAAAGATAATTTTCCTACATGCCGTACCTGATATATGTTATTTATAAACCAAATTTCTATTTATTGTGTTATTATTATATTATTTATTTATTATGTTATTGTCATTATTGGAATTATATTTATTGTTGTTATTTAGTTTTTTAAGTTACGCGGTGCACCGTGGTGCTGCATAATTGTATTTTACATGGAAATGTTGCCACCTCATTAATTATATATCATTTACTCGAATTCTTGTCTCTCTTTGTCTCTCTTCCCACTAGTGGCATGTGATTGTTTTTTTTTATGATTTGCTCCGAGCTTGGGAGGGGCGCGCTTCCGGGACCTCCTGTTATTTTTCGCCTACTCGGAACAAAATGGTAGCAGAGCGTGGTTACGTGTTTTTACCCTCTGCGGGCCCGGGGTTTTTGTTTTGCCACTGGTGGTGAGGGATGAGTTGAAGTTGTTAGTTGACTTCCTGCGCCTGTGCCGTCTCGCTGTGCTATTTTTCCGCCGATCTACAGGAAGTGTGTGAACTTGTTTATTTATTTTCGGATTATTGTTACTTGTGTGTTTTTGTTATATCTTGTCTTCATTGTTTTTTTTTCTGGTTTTGTTCTGGTACGGCGTAGTGTTTTGTTGCGGTATTTTGGTTTCGCTGCCGTGTTTCGTGGACGGCAGGAATTCTGGGGACCCTGCTGAGAGTGTTGTTCACTGCGTTATTCACTTGTCGTTATTGCTTTGTTAGTCGTTGACTTCGAGTCAGTGTGTTGTTTGTTAGTTTTTTGTTACTCTTTGTTATCATGCCTGTCTCTCTGGTGCCTGAATACTTGCTGAAGGAGGATCTCCATTTTGAGTTGTTGGCTCGTGGGCTTACTCCGGGTTCCGACTGCGAGTCCATGCGGAAGCAACTGCGGGATAATATGGACCTGGACACGACTTGGCCTAGGGATTTGACGTTCCAGAAACAGAGGCCCATTTTGGAGGCTAAGTTGGAGACTTTTGAAAATAGTCAGGAGGACTGGTTGGAGTCGCCGCCTACTGGCCGAGAGAGGGCTAGGTATTTGTCCCGGCTTACCCATCTACATATGAGGCTGTCGCTACTTAGATCCAAGCTTACCAGTTCTGGTGATAGGGAGTGGTTGGAGGAACGCATCACCTTGGTGGACGGCCTTCTGACTGTACTCGAGAGGGACGAGGGGGCAAAGGCTCCTGAAAAAACTGTGTCTGCGGTTGACTCTGCTGCGGCTGTTAAGGGTGAAGGCCAGATTCCTGGATCAGTCGTTGCGGAGGTGTCTGGTGTGGACGGGGCCCGGGGGCCTGTGACCCAAATGCCTGCTGGATCTGGAGGACTGGGGACTGTGGTGACGGGATCCTTTGTTCAGTATCACAAGCTTCCAAACCCACTTACCCCGTTGCTGCAGCGACTACCAACGGTGGATGGTCTAGATACTGAAGCCTTGCTGCGGTTTCTTTCTGAGATCCTGCGACTGCATGACTTGCCTGGTCTTCAGGGAGCGAGCTTCCTGCATGTCATCTCTCCGTTTTGTAGGCCACCTTTGGGTGACTGTCTGGTTCGAGTTCTCCAGAGGGGTGGTACCCTGGATGATTTTCATAGGGAGGCATTGGATTTCTTTGTTCCTGGTCAGTTGAGGGAACGTCTCCGTGTGGAGAAATTCTTTAGGCCTCAGGGCAACGGAGAGAGTTTGGCTAAGTTTGTGGCCGAGGTGAGGGACACTGATAGGGTGTTAAGGCTTAATATCCCCGAAAGTACTGTGGTCACCACCATCCTTGAGGGTCTCAATCCTGAAGAGAGGTCCCGTCTAGTTTTTGCTGGTCGCCCTTCCACCTTTTCTGAACTGGACCGTCTGTGCATTGCTTCGCGCAGCGTGCAGTTTGCTGACCGGCAGAGGGCGGAGAGGAACAATCATCGTTCCATCCAGCCCTCCAGGGCTGTCACGGCCGTACAGAATCCCGTGGATGGGCCACATCACTCTGGTGGGCTTCATCCACCCATCTGCTATGCCTGTGGTGAACGAGGTCATACTCGTCGGGAGTGTCCTAGGAGATATCGCACTGGTCCAAAAAACTAGATCAAAGGGGGGTTTTCTCTGAAGTTCCCCCGAGGTCTAAGAAAAAATTTCAAAAAAATAGTACCTTTGCGAAAAATTTGATTAATAGTTTGGACACTACGAGCCTAGCAGAAAAGGGAAAACTACGGCTTAGGACAGCATCTTCGGTGTGCCCTTATATCAATATCTTAGTGGGAGACTCAGTGCATAAGGCCCTAGTTGATTCCGGGTCAGCCTGTAGCCTCATCTCTTCCCGTCTTTTTGAAGCCATTTCAAGTTTAGGTTTGGTGAAGCACACCGAGGAGTCTTCTTTAACTTGCTGGACTGCTTCTAATTCCCCTCTTCCAATTTCGAAGAAGGCTTCAATCAAGTTTAAGGTTGAATGTTTTTCATGGGTGTGGAGCTTCCTTGTGGCCCAGGACCTGAGTATGGATTGTATTTTGGGGGCGGATTTTATTCAAAAGACTGGTTTGGTGCTGGATCTTCAGGCGGGCCAGTCTTATTTCAAATTCAATCGGCGAGTGTCAGTCCCCTTTTCCGATAATTTCAAATCGACACCGCAGGTTGGTGAGGTGGAGTGTGAGGAAGGTTCTGCCCCTGAGGACCCGTTCGGTCACTTGGATGAGGAGCAAGCTGGGGTTCTCCGTGAGCTTTGCTCAAGATTTCCGGAGGTCCTCACACCCAAGCTCGGTTCTACCCATCTCATTGAATATGAAATTCGTCTGACTGACACTCAGCCAGTACGCTCCCACCCATACAAGTTGGCTCCTCCAAAGATGGAGGTTATGCGTGGTATCATCAAGGATCTCTTGGATCAAGGAGTTATTGAGCCCTCAAACTCATCGTATGCCAGTCCAGCGTTCTTGGTTCCAAAGCCTAATGGAAAACATCGTATGGTGGTTGACCTAAGAAAACTTAATGCCAAAATTGAAATAGACTCAGTGCCTCTCCCCGATCTCCATTCTGCTTTTGATTGGTTCGGTAAGGCCAAATTTTTCACTATATTTGATTTGAACCAAGCATATCATCAGATTCCGTTGAAGAAGGAATCACGTCCTCTCACGGCCTTCTGTGTTCCGTGGAATTTGTATCAGTACCGATCTGTGCCTATGGGGCTAGCTGTGGGGGCCCAAACGTTAACTAGGTTGCTTGACTCCATCTTCCACGATGTGAAGTTCAGGTATGTCTTTAATTATCTTGATGACCTTCTGGTCTACAGTGAGTCTTTCACGGAACACGTTAAACATCTTGAGGAGGTCTTGGTTAGGTTGGGTAGGGCTGGCCTTACTGTCAATCCGGAGAAGGTGTCTTACGCCCAGTCTGAAATATCGTTTCTCGGTCACCTCGTGTCGTCTAGGGGTGTATCTATAGACCCTGCCAGGACCCAAGGCATTCGGGATTTCCCTCCTCCGAAGGATGCCAAGGGTGTTGCCAGATTCATCGGCATGGTTAATTTCTACCGTAGGTTTATTCCTGACTTTGCCGAGGTGGCCGCCCCTCTGAACGCCTTAAGAAGGAAAGACGCAAAGTTCGTTTGGGGTGAAGATCAAGAACGTGCTTTTCAACTGCTTAGGGAGGCCATTATCCAACCTCCTGTGCTGCGAATACCGGACTTTAGTAGGCCCTTCATCTTGCAGACTGACTCCTCATCCTGTGCTGTAGGAGCTGTGCTTTCTCAAGAATTCGACGGCGCTCGGCAACCTATAGCTTTTGCATCTAGGACTTTGACCCTTCAGGAAAAGAAATCTTCTATTTATGAGCTGGAGTGTCTGGCGGTCGTTTTCGGCATGGATAAGTTTCGGAGGTTCCTAGAGCATTCCGAATTTCTGCTGGAAACTGACAATCAGGCTCTTTCCTGGCTATTGGCCCATCCTCGACAACTCGGGAAGATTGGTCGCTGGGTTGTCAAAATTGCGGCCTTTAAATTCAGGGTGCAGCACATTCGCGGCACCCAAAACGTCGTCGCCGATGCTCTTTCTAGAATGTATCATCTACCCAGCGATCCTGTTGATTCTCAAGCACCGTTGTGTGGGACTGTGATGTTGGATTTCCCTGCTGCCTTTGAGAGTTTTGGCTCTCACCAACTTCAAGACCCCGAGTTGTCAAACATCATTGGTGAGCTCCAGGAGGGAGAAGCCCACTCTCCTTACTTCTTGTCCAAGGGTGTCCTCTGCTGTCGTGCCCGACGCGGAGGTGGTCCCAAGATTGTTCTGCCGAGTGCCCTCATACCGATGGTCTTTTCCTATTTTCATGTTTCTCCCGTGGGCGGTCATTTAGGGATCCACAAGACCATCGCTAAAATCAGAGATAAGTTTATCTGGAAGAGTATGGACAGAGACATTGCTGGTAGAGTACGAGCTTGTCATCTTTGCTCGGTCAGTAAACCAGCACAAAATACCAAATTAGGACTTCTTTCCTCCGAGGTGGCGGAGCGGCCTCTTGAAAAAGTGTTCATTGACTATGTGGGGCCCTTTCCCCGTAGCAAGTCAGGGAACACCTCCCTGCTTGTCGCTGTGGATGCTTTCTCTAAGTTTTGCTGGTTGATTCCTCTTAGGAGTGCCACGGCGTCGCTCACCGTCAAGGCACTCAAGTCCCGCCTTCTACAGAATTTTGGAGTGCCCGCCACCTTCGTCTCAGACAACGGCACACAATTCGTGTCGAGGGAGTTTCATCGCTTCTGTTTTGGGCATGGAATCAAACATGTTACGACATCTCCTTACTACCCCCAGCCTTCTCATGCTGAGCGGTTCAACCGCAATCTCAGAGCCGCCCTCATCGCTTATCACGCTGAGAAACAAACTACCTGGGACGAAAATCTGAGCTGGCTTCAGTTAGCCTTCAATTCTGCTCTTCACGAGAGTCATGATTCCACGCCTTTTCAGGTCATGTTTAGTCGTCCTCCTTCTGATCCCTTGTCTAATCTCTGGAGTCTGGATAGTCTTCTACCAGTACCTGGTACTCCCAATGTGAGTGACACTTGGGAAGCAGTCAGGGTTAAGCTCCTACAGTCTAGGGAAAGGGTGAGGAGAAAATTCAATAAGGGACGTATTGCTAACCCCTTCCAGGTGGGGGATCTTGTCTTTTGTAAGGCCCATCCGGTCAGTTCGGCCGTTGATAAACGGGCAGCCAAACTTTGCTATCGGTGGACAGGTCCACACCGGATTCTTCGTTTTCTCTCCCCAGTTACTGCTGAGTTAGTTGATCCCGTATCGGGGAGGTTGTGGCGGAGGGCCCACGTTTCTCATCTGAAGGCCTTCCGTGGTGACACCTCTGGTCATGCTCTGGATACTGGTGCGGCTGCGGGGGTGTCCGGGGACTGATCACCCCTGGTTTTCTCTGTGGTGTCGTTTTACTCTCTTTCTGTTTTCTTCTTTATCCAAGAGAGGCGCCTCTCAATATTTCAGGAGGATCGTGTTTTTGTCTGCCTCCTGCTCAGGACTTCGTTTCCTGTTAGGGTTCTCGACTTCCCGTTTCCTGTGCCAGAGCTTGTTGGTTCTTCTTTCAGTGGGGGAGAGGTTTTGTTTGGGGTTGCACCCTTTTTAGTGGGGGAGGTTGAGCCGGGGCTCAGTTTGGACAATTTATTTTTTGTCTTTTATTTTCCCACCTCGGCCACTCTTGTCAGTCGGTGGGGGAGTCACTCCGTCAAGTATTGATTTTCTGCCTGGTTGGACTGATTGGTTGAGGTCAGCTGGTTGACCTTGACTAGACTACTGACCAGCTGTTCTCCGGCACCGGCACCGGCACCGGCTACTGTTCGGAGCGGTCAGACTGTTCGGAGACACGTTTGGAGAAGCTTACTGTGTTCTGGCTGTTCTCTGTTCTTCACGTTTCTCCATGGCTGGCTAATTCTCCGACTTTCGGCAGGTAAATGTTCTTTTGCACTCTCTTAACTTATTTAGTTGGCGGTTTTTCTCTCCCACCCAGACATATATTATCGTAGATTAGTTATAAGTAAATTATATATATTTTTGTAACTTGTGTTCCTCGTGTACGTGTTCGTGTCGCAAAGTGTTCGTTCCTGTCTTTCGTACATTCTAAAATTTGTTAATTTATTTACTATGCTAGTTTAGTTTTTTATATTTTTGCTCTAGCGCTTTCTTACTGATCCGTTCGGCGAACGGAAATTATTTATTCCGTGTACACACTTTGTCTTTTTAGTGTAAGCGAGACGGTACAGACTTTGCAAATTTTTGTTACCTCGTGTTTTGTGTTGCGTGCAAAATTGGGTGGCAACATTCATGATTTCGATTTTATTATTTAATTATTGTTATTTGGGAAATAATGTATTGTTATTATTTGTAAATTATATAATTATTATCAGGCCTACCTTACAATTAATATTTAATAATAAAATGTAAATTATTATAATATTATAATAGAATGATTAAAATCCAGCGAATTATAGTTACCAGTAAATGTTACCACGCTTAATCATTTAGTATGGCTGTTCTAGCCTATGTAATATTTAATATTGTCACCAAGTAGTGTATCTTAAAATACTTGGTGTCTTGAGTTATTTTTAGGAAACAGTCTTTCAATACTTAAAAGGTACTGTTAGTTACAGATCGTTATTTTTGATTGTTAAATTTAAATATTTTATATATATACTTTGTGGCAAACATAATTAAGTTTTTATTATTTCTCAGGTTACAATAACATTTTTCTAAATATATACTGGTTATGTTGGGATTCATTAGGGTCCCCGTGAGTGTCGTCAGCGGGACTGGTGCGGCGAGTCTGCCCAATGAAACCACTGAAACCAAAACTGAATGCCCCGCGCCCTGCCAGTGCTCCTGTACCGGCATCCAACCGGAGTGCATGTGCTCATATTCATTTCATCTGGAACAAGGTTGGATCCAAAATGTTTTTTTACTTTTATAATACTGAACTTGCGAGGATTGGGGTGCAGCGAGCGCTGCCAGATATTAGATCTGGAGGAGGGCCAGTGTTAAGAGTAGTGTGTATTTAGTTTAGTTACATGAACTGAAGGGGAGGATTTCATCTTTAATTCGGATTCGTGGAGGCAACTAAGCCCCCGCCTCCTTCGAAAATCGGCTTTAAATATTTTTTTTTATTTTTTGGCTACAAACCTGAAACCAAATTACTTTTTAAAAATAGTGGGCCTAGAAATTCTACAACCTTTTCCCTCCCCTCAGTTCATAACACTTACCTGTTAAAGATAATTTTCCTACATGCCGTACCTGATATATGTTATTTATAAACCAAATTTCTATTTATTGTGTTATTATTATATTATTTATTTATTATGTTATTGTCATTATTGGAATTATATTTATTGTTGTTATTTAGTTTTTTAAGTTACGCGGTGCACCGTGGTGCTGCATAATTGTATTTTACATGGAAATGTTGCCACCTCATTAATTATATATCATTTACTCGAATTCTTGTCTCTCTTTGTCTCTCTTCCCACTAGTGGCATGTGATTGTTTTTTTTTATGATTTGCTCCGAGCTTGGGAGGGGCGCGCTTCCGGGACCTCCTGTTATTTTTCGCCTACTCGGAACAGCCCCCTGTCACCCCCGCCCTGGAGCGGTCGCTCCACTCGCTCCTCTGTCGCTACGCCACTGTTATCAAGAATATGCCTTTTGAAATCTTTGTTGCCACATAATAGATACTATGTTGACATTTTAAACCACTCTGCAAATATATGCCAAGAAACTTGAGAGGAGGATCACAGTCCTCTTGATTTGAAAGACTTAAAGTAAGATCTTATGTTTTTTGAACATTTATATTAAGTTTGTTGGCACTGCACCAATCAAGAATGGTCTCAGTGCTGTCTGTTAACCCTTAGCGAGCCACAAATAAATAACCAAAACTACTCCTAAGAGCCATACACCTTAAAAATAAAAAATTCCCACATACCAAAACCAATTTTTTTTTTATAATTCTTATAACATGAGAGGTAAAAAAACGACAAAATACATTTTTTTCACTCTTTATTTTTAGTTTACAGCCAAAAAATGGTAAAATCATAATTTCACTGAAAAAATTTAATTTTGACATTCTATGTGTTCATATATAAAATTAACAATAGTTGAACACAATTATTGTAATATTTTACAAAAAACAAGCATTATAGTAATTTTGATTTAGAGAAAAAAAAAAAGAATATAGTAAAAATGAATATATACAAATTAAATAAAAGCAATGAAACTACAAAAAAAAACTTGACAATAAAGCCCTACATCACGATAATAATACATAAACTACACTGTACATTGCTTAAAAATATTGATTAACATCAAAATTGAAAAGATAAATACGCAGATCGAAAATGGAAGGGCGAATAAACATCTAACCTCACGGAGGCTACAGGCAGACTGAGCGCGCGTCAGTAGACGTCGTTGGCTCTGCGGGAGACTATGAACATCCGGCCGCCCGCTATTTTGTCGATCAAACAAGAGCCGTGACCTTCAAAATAGACACGAACGGTTGTCCCTTGTTTAACAGTTTTTACTAAGCTTGATACCCAGAAATGCTTTTAAATAATATTAAACAAAAAAAATTGATTTTGCGTCAGTGGACGTCGTTGGCTTTTAGCGCTAGTTTAGGCATGACGTCTAGTAACATCATTAGCTCGGAAAGGGTTAAAATGGCATTTGTATTATCTACTCTATTTTTCAATATAGTCGAGAGAGTATTCGCTGGTATACCAAACTCATTTACAATATCTCTTTCCTTTTTAATTCCTGGTGTTCAGTCTCTATAAATTAACTTTAGCTTATAGTAATTTGATGACGAACAGGTGAAAACATTTGTGCGCAATTGGTTAAAAATGCTACCAGCTTCATACTTTAATGATGGCATTACAAAATTTCCGATTCAATGGAGGAAAATGTGTCTAAAACAGATTATGTAGAAAAATAAGATGTTCTAAATTGTATTTACTCTACCCATAAATATTCTAATAGAAAAGTCCAGTTAATATTTGATTCATCATTGTATAAAATTTGAATATAATATACATATTTATAAGTATAATTTGACTCCACGTTTTTAACTAGCTAAGTGAGTTGAATGCAAATAGCCTCAATAAAAATGTCTTAAAACAAATATTAGTACTTAAATCAATCTCATGTATATTGTGTACAGATCTGTAAAAACAATCCATTTTTTAAGACTCATGCCTACAAAGTGGGAACAAAGCTTGGCGCAAATGATGTTTCACACATTTCAGATAACTTTGAACAGGTAGTGAGAAATAACAAGAATTTTTAATAAAGAAAGTAAAATGTTCATTTAATGTTAACATCAACAACATAGTGATCTATTTCTACTTACACTTTATTCAATTATAAAGCCGCTCCCATATAATCTGCACTTAGGAGAAGGAATATCTTGTACACGAGTGGAAATGGCTTCTCACGCAATGCTGTAAAACCAGAACAGACAAGTCTTAAAAATGTTGAGACAAATAATGTGAATTAGACTTTAACGATTCCATTTTTTACTTTTGTAACACACCTCAAAACTGAATAAGCAGTACTTAAATAAGTCCTACGAAAAGCTGTTAACTCTTTTAGTGCTAATTTCCAATTTCTTGGAACTAATATCCGAAAAAAAAGACAAGTTGGTTTCTGGCTTAAATGCTAAAGTCCAGTTTTTTTTCGAATTAAGAGAAAAAACTAAAGCATAATTAATATACATACTTGAGCTATTTTAACGACACTAAAACAGATATTTCTATATATGACTCTATATAGTTCGTAAGACAAATTAGACAACTAAATTTTCAATAATCTGCAAAGTAATTCCAACGAATAAGAGATTTTGTGAATAATTTACAAAATTGCCAATGTTTGCTAAACATGGATATATTTATTTTATTGATTCTGATCACTTTAATAAGACTTTTCATTAATATAAAGAACAAGGTATCCTAATAATTGTAAAAATATTTTTTGGTGGTAACTCAGTAGAGTAAAACTCCTGTGTCAAAACAAAATTTATAATAATTATTCCAATTCAGTTGAAAGAACTAGGTAGATTATATGAAAAACTGAAATATTATAAAAACTTTTCTCATGGGATTTACACATGTACTCAATATTTTGAAAAATATTTGGGATACAACAAAACATTTATTACAAAATGTTTAGAATATATTATAGGCATTCCAGAACAGTTATACATTTTACTCAAAGTTCATGAGTAACGGATTTTGGAGTTTTATACAGTTTAACCCTAGAAGTGTGGAACCAGCATATTGTATGTCGGTTCAGTTTTTCATTAAAAATAATTATTTATCTTCAAACAATCACCATGTTATTGGTATCATATTATATCATATTACGGTCGTGGTGAAATGTTTTCTGAAGAAGTCATCATTTGAGTTGAATTTCGCGGATGGCCGGGTCAAAGAAATACGTTATTTTAAACCAATCACAGCAAGTTACGTATTGCCTGCAAACAGTGCTGCCATATGTCAATAGACGCGGAATGAAATATTCTTTCTTCCAGTGCAAACAGAAAGTCATTGGATCGAATAGTTGATTTACTATGAATATTCTAAAAAGTTGTAAACCAGCATATTTTATGCTGGTTAGTATAATAACATTCACACAGTTATTTATTGTCAATAAAGAAAATAAAAAAAAAAACAGTGTAAAGTGAAAGAAACGATCTACCGGTACAATCTTTCAACGGTAAATTTAGTTCAGTAGGTTTCCGGCAGTGCGAAACGAAAGAGATGAATCACGGCATCGCATCAAGACCAACCCAACCCATCCCTGTCGGCCATTGTTGACCATTTTATTTCACCACGAGCTTATTTTTTTTACCGATTTTCATAATTTAGGTCTCTATTTTTTCAGGTTGAAATACTCAACTGCATAAATGCATACGAAATGACAAAAACATTATAAAACAATGTTATTTTGAACTATAATATCTATTGTTTATATATTGTCAAAAATTTTACAGTGCAAAGTTTTACAAAATTTGACGCACAACAATTATTTTTTACTCAATTTCAAAAATTATTGAGTGTATTTCTTTCAAACATTATGTGCTAACATAATATAACAAGTAAAAAAATTTAAAAAATGTTTTCATATTTTCTTTTACATTGCAAACCAGATTATTTTTTATGAGTAAATTCTTCAACGTGTGACTGTTAACAAAAAATGTCATAACTCAGTTCCTTCTCAAAGTATTTGAACATATCTTATATTTTATTTTAGCTAAACAAACATACGTACTAAGGGTATATTCTAAAATTACATAAATATAAAGTATAAGTGAACATTTTTAGCTTGTTTCTGAATTTTGTTGCAAAATATTTTCATTTTTCAAAAGATTTTTTTTGTAAGCTTATAATAAAATAATAGTTTATTTTTTTGTTGTTTACTTTTAGTGTTTTCAAATAGCATGTATAATTTACAATAGAAAACTGTTTTTCATATAAATATATAGTCACATTTGGAGGTAAAAAAATGAAAAGCCCAAACCCTTGTACATTTTTGTAAATTTTCGCTTTTTTAAAAAACAAATGGCAAAATTACAATTTTTGTTTAATAGAAATTTTTAATATATTTTCTAATTTAACATATAATTCTCTACATTTTATACATTTAACATTTTGACCTTACTGTAATATTTCAATACCTTACAGAGGTCCAAACTTGAAATTTGCATATAAAACTTTTTGCAATATCTCATTATTTTCATGAAAATATATACTAAACCAAAGAATATCAAAATATTTATTCCTATTTCAAATAGTACAACTTCTGAGAAGAAAAACAATATATAACAATATATGTTTTCTTAATATAAAGTATTTTTTACGAATTTTTTTAAAAACCCTTGCAACACGTCAAAAATGGACTGACGTTTTATCTTTGGTAACATGGACACACTTCTAGGGTTAAACAGTAACCATATGGAACAAAATAGCATACCAAGCTAGTCAATGAAATTAGCCAAAACGTTTATAAAATGAACTACCCTGTTTGGGGTGTTTTAGAATTTTTTTGTTTCCATAAGCCGTGTTATACAGTATAAATAAGTATACATAAACATTTTGAGCAGGGACTGTTTTTGGTGTCTGGAGGTAATGTTCAGTATAGTTATGCAGAAATTGTTGGTAAGTGAAACCATGCGAGCAATTGACACAGTCTAATTTTGTTTACAGAAGTAAGTACATTGCTTGCAAAACGTGATTTATATGTTTTGTAACAATGAGAATATTTTGTATGAAACCACATTGTGAAAACACTAATGGAATCACTACATATCATATGACATAATATTAAAAATTGAACGTTTACACTAGGAGATAAAGATGGAGTAGTCAAAGACGGCAACACTAACCTGTCGATGAGTGAAGACCTCATCGTGGTGGTAATGGCAGAGGGCTGAGCCTCGTTAAGTTTAAAGACACTTTCGATGACTGAGATCTCGGTGGAGGTGGTGTCCATACCACAGAATGCACACCAATCGTTGACCACCATCCCCGAAGCGACCACATCTGACCCTCGGTTCACTGTGCCGGCCTGTGGTACAGATACATAGTTATAAGTCCATCTTATGATACAAGTTTTGTTGAAAATTATATTTGTTTTTAAGTTAGCAATGAACTTAACAAACATTCATATGCTAAAAACATACCTGAAAACCAACACCAAGAAGAGGAGAAAAACTAAATAGATCTACACAATACAGTATATGTGCCACAGTACGAGTAAACTTAGCCGGAAGTTCCACGGCACAGTATAGTGTAGAATCTTGAACCAACAGGAAAAATGAATGACACTTCTTCAATGTATATAATTTTTGTTTTATCTGCCCTTGCCTTTTCTGTTATGTTAAGATTAACTATAGTATGTTCATCCATATTTATACATCTGTAGACCTTCTTGCCTGCTAGCTGTAGTAAAAGGAAAAAATGAAAAATGAAATGAAAATTCGTTTATTTAAACAGGCAAAGTTAGGGCCTCATGGCCCTTTCTTCAAGGCCAAGAAAGAAGAGAATAAATTCCTATGAAGGAAGAGATTTCTCCATAGGAAATTTTTTTAATTTCACGCCTTTATTTTTAGTTGCAGAGTTATGGCAGATGTCTCATCTTAAAAATATAATTAATACACATCCAAATTATTTTTTATATTGTTTTTGTTTGTGTACCTAATTTATGGTTCATTCAGAATAAAACCACAAACTTTGTTGTACTTATTCATTTAAATATTCAAATAGTATACGCTTTATGAAAAAAATTAAAAAGCATTTGGATACATATTAAACACTGTGATAAAAATAAGGGTGTAAAACCGCACAAGGGTTAACAATGTTCTTAAGAGAAAACACCCAAAATCATTTCACTGCAACTGGCTCTTAACATTAAGTTTCAGAAAATATCTATAATTGTTTTATATTATCAACTGTCAATAATAAATTTCAAAAATATTATATTTATTTTTTAATCATGCCTCATTTCCCATTTCGTTATTTACAAATTATTCACCACATTTATTGAGGTTTGATTATGCACATAGGTATCCATTCTTGGCAAGAGAATAAGCTACCATTAAATAAATAGGTATTGTTTATTCCACAGACATTGTTACAATTATTTACCAGTAGTACGAGGGAGGAAATCTCATTCTGGTCCAGTGCATAAGTCTGGGGATGTACCAGCCCTCCCTGGTTAGACAATACATAGGACAAACCCAAAAGGACATTGTTACAGGTTACTTACCACCAGAGGAACTTGTAGGAGGGAGGAAAGCTCGTCTTGGTCCTGTGCAGAAGTCTGGGGGTGTACCAGCCCTCCTTGGTTAGACAATACGCAGTACGAGCCCACGAGTACATTGCTGGCTACTGTTTGACGAAATACTTCAACTTTCAATACATCTGCCAGTATTTCTTCTGTCTCCTAAAAATTATAAAATTAATTCACCATAGATTAAAACATATCCAAATTGTTTGTTAAATTTTAGAGAAATTTCTACAAACAAATATTATAGGTACGTAATAATGACAATCCACATAAAATTATAAATATTAAATTGAAAACCACATTTTACTTGAGATTTTTAAGATCGTCTATTAGTTACTGTAACATATGTTGTGTTATATTCCAATGAATGGCTGGTACTTATACAAGACTGAGACAGTTCTAAAACCTTCAGCTTTTGCTCACAAGCAAATTCAGGTTTTATAACTCTTCTCATAGACAACAACTTTTCGTTCAATGGCATAAAATAGATGTTACTTGAATGATACTATTTACAATGTATTGATTCCCGATCCCCTTCTATGCCTTATTCTGCCCGTCCTCATGGGCCACTGGCCTGTGCGAGGATCTTATCAAACGGAATAAGGGAGAGTGTTGTACTGATAACAAGTGCAAGGGTCAACAACAGGATTCAAACCTGCGCTAACTCAAACTCAGACTAAAAATTCAACGTCTAGACCACTTAGCCAATGGCACTCCCAGAGCGGATCAATATAAGTGAAAACCTGAAGATATTGGTCCAGGATTACAATATGTGTAAGCAACCTACCTTATCCAGGTCAGGATGAACGAGAGCTACATAATCGTTGCAAGAGATTACATTGCCGAGCGCAGACAACCTCTCCTCAACCCTCTGTATCCGCACAGTGTCAGGCAGCGAGTTGCGGATGTGTTGGAGCTCCGTGTCTGTAGTTGTGTTTGGGACTAGTAGTCCGTGACGGTTACCTGTAGGAAACCGGTTCAGATATTATAAGTTTAAATCTATACATAGTAAAAAAAGATGCATTATCCATAACTTAATCTTATAATCATGTTCACATGTACAACTATAATCTCTAAAAAAAAACTCATGAAGCAAGTTACAACTAACACTAGCATACTAAAACATTTAATTACATTTATTCTTCTCATTTATACTATTGCTGAAATGTAAGATTTTTAAACCTATAAATTAAAACTTAAAACTGAATAGAGCAACTTTTAATCTAGCTTGTTAAAATACTTAATGTTTAATAATCATAACATTTTAACATTGGACTTATTGGTAATCACGAGAAAAATGTAGAATAACAAATTGGTGAACAGAGTATTATATTGTAACACTGTATATTTTTTAGTTTAAAATGCAGTGCATGAAGTTATTTTGTTTATTTAGTAGGTTTATTAAAATTTTAAATAGTTTAACGTTTGATGCAGATGTTGCTGAAAAATGTTTTTGTAAATAAATATTATTAGTAAATTATTGCATTATGCATTTAATAATACAAAAGTGGTACTGAGGAAAATAGGCTGGGTGTATTGCTCACTAGTAAAATGCTTAAAACAATATGCTGCATGAACATTTTTCAAATGATGCATTCATAAATATGTTTTCTAATAAGTTCTTATTAATGGGAAACTTAATTAGTTATTCGTACTCTACCGACCTCACCAACCAAGTTAATTATGGTCAATCAACTTCTAGCCTTTTCTTGAATCAATAGAAGCAAAAATGGCATTTTCTAATTCACCTAAGATGATATATATTTTTTTAACAACTAATGTAATGTACATTTTTCTAACTAAATTTATATATTGTGATAAATTTCTGTTACATATGTAGAAGTATTGATTATATTTGCTTATTTCAATACACCTGTGCGTGTGTGTGTGTGTGTGTGTGTGTTTTGCATTTGCATTTGTGGTGTATTCATTTTGAAGTTAAGTATTACAATGTTTTTGTGTTATATTGATGTAAAAAGATTTATATTATTCATAATTAATTAAGAGTTTATATTTTTAGTACTACAATGTAATTCCTATTTATTATCCTTACTATGTTTTTATCATTGACTGTTTAGTACATCTGGAGATCATTTGTTTTAAAATCTGTCAACTTATTCCATAATTATTGTAATTGAAAACATTGTATAATGGTTTTGAGTGTGTGGGTATGAATATTTTCAAAATATAATATTGCAATCATTAGCATACAGATAAATGTAAATAATACAATGCAATGGGGAGAAATAATACGAATCTTAACAAAGTATGCGCCTCATATCGGTTTTGTAACATCACTTATGTCTTGAAGAGCAAGACAGCAAAATAGTTTTATAAAACAACCACAACAAGGTCAGTGACAGAAGACCAATTCGTTTTAAGAACAAAACAAATAACCAGCTCTATGCCTTTAAGCCTAAAGGCGTATTTTAGTAATCAATTTTAGATTTTGGCAAATCAAGTTGATCCTTATTTTGAACGATTTGTCAATTATATAATAAATATGTACTTTTCAAGTAAATATATAAACTATTATTGGTTAAGGTTCTGTCATATTATTTAAAAACAAAAAACTTGGCATAATTGAAAAACAAATGTTTTAATCTAAAGTGGTAGCTCATAAAAAAAGTAGCTTGCTATTATAAGGTACTGTGATATAGCAGATTAATAAAAGAAAAAAATGAAAAAATGATTAAGCATTCCAGTTTTTTCATTCATGCTAGTAGGCCTATATAAAGAACACTATTACCTTAAAACAATATTTGTTTGTTGAAAAAGCGATACCAAAACTTACCAACACATAATCTGCCAATAATGCGACATTCAGCAACTGATGCGTGTATTTACTGGTATAGTTTCTCCCAACTCAGCCTCAAAAACACTTTGAACACAACACAATTACCATAAGTTACTAAAAAACATCAATCTATCTTTTATTTATATATTACTGGCCAGTAAAATCTACAAAATGAATTTATTATAATGCTAAAATTAAGCTACCAGCTTATGTAGTCTAATTCATTATATTTACAGTAACAAAATTAATACAAATTGCATTACTCGGGTTTTTAGTCACTTAGGATAAGAAGCTGAGGGAACCCCTAATTACACACAGTCTAATAAAACTTTTGCTTTTGCTAGCAGATTGACAGGATTATTAGGATGAGTAAGGTTGGATGTATGGACCACCTCCTGTCAATATCTCATGAGTAGGGACAGTTAAGTAGGCTTTATATCTCCATGTCCTTTGAAGAAAGTGATACTGGTAGCCTACTTATGTATTACTCAGAGGCCACGAGTTTTGAAGTTTTTCTTACCAGAGACCTAAAAAACTACATTATTAGAAATAACGGACTTTATTTTACTTACTATGTCATTGTGATAATCAATTCTTGTTTTTATGTCTCCGAAAAGAAAGCGATGTCGGCAGAAAGCAGGTGACTCTGTCCTTATCTATTATTTGTTATTAGGCCATATAAGTAGGTAATACATAAGTATTATACATATAAAAAGGTAACAGGCACTCAGGTGATTTGAGCTTTAATTTTGTTTTTTTTTTGTTAGAAATAAGGGGTGGTGCTGAAGCCCATACTGATGGCCAGGGGCATTTCAAAAGGTACTTTCCTGATCTCTGATCACATGCATGATCGACCAACATGAACCAACATCGGATCGGAAAAGTTGAACGATCTGGAGCGTGATCTTAAGTTGGGAAGGTTCTGATCAGAAATGCCCTTGCCATCAGTGCAAGTGCAGGCTTCAGAGGCACTTCCCTCCACCCTGCATTTCTGGCTAGAAAACGAATCATCCCAAAATCAGATCATGTGAGTGGTCGTAAAGGTTACCTTTAACTTTGTTACTACTATCAACATATTTATGATAACCTAATCTAAACCTATTATTGTGTAATAACAAATAGTAGATAGGGACAGAGTCGACTCCATCTTGCTGACATTACTCTTTATTGGGAGGCAAAAAAACAAGAACTGATCATAATGACATGTCATTTTCAAAATAAGTCACATTAAGTCTGTTCTTTTTAATAATGTGATGGTTTTATGCCCTGGTCAAAGCGCTTTCCAGTCAAAGTGGGTAAAAGAAGATACTCTGTTATGTTTAGTCCACCAACAGGTTTTAAAAACTAAGGGAGCTCCACCCATTCCGTCATCCTCCAAAGTAGACTAGACCTATCCATCCACCCTTTAACCCATCTATCTCAACATTTATGATTAGTGATGTGTTGCTCCTGAAAATCCATTGATTTGTGCAAACGTGACACATCAAGTTTTGCTGTACCCAATGTATGTTCAACTGGAAGGTGTGTTCGACCATCAGAAGTGTGAACCCTTCTGAGAAATTACTGTAATCAGATTGGTAAACAATACTTCAAGAAGAATTACTCTTCTCCATCATTGAATTTAAAAAAAATCTCAAACATTCAATTCATTTCAAGAAGTGGTCTTTGTCCTTTTCTTCAGAAGCCAGTCCTAAGACAGAAGCTTACTGTACCTAGAAACTTAATTTGATAGGTAATATTAATTAAGCAACTTCTTGAATATTAACAAAAATGTGGTATTTAAACAAAAAATGGAGACCATAATAAAACTGACATGAATGTTTTAGTTCAATCAAAGATTGTTTTTCGAATAAAATAAAATATTATACTAATCTATTTTTTAACCTATTCATGTTAACAGTAAATGAGGCATTATGTTAACGCAAATTGCTAGAGGCCATTTCATCCTTTTGAATTTGAACTACAAAAATTCACGCTTGTACTTTTCAAAAACGAGCCCAATTCATTCATAATTAAATCTAATAAAAACCCATTTTATATCCATTTGAAACAATAGCAAACACATCTTGAACTGAGATGATTAGGCTACTGATTATTAATAATTCCGGGGGTAAGGTACGATAGGCGGACCCGGTTTTTCCAATATACATATATATATTTTTTTTCAATACTCGCATCTCAAATCCTTAGACTATCAATCAATATAAAAGTATCTATAGTCTTCAATAACAATCATATGTTTTAAATTAAAATATGAATTTAATATTTACAGTGATCAAACAAATTATTATAACAAAAATTAGAAAAACTGAAGGCGACCATATTTGCTCCTCTCACAGTTACAGTTGTTTTCTTTCCCACAAATTTCACATAATGGGTTTTTCTGTATGAGTCCAACATGTTGAAGCCCAGAAAAACATGTCTATCATCTTTCAAAGCAATGTCGTGTAATTTTCTAAAATTGACTACCATTTTTAATCATCAAAATTACTTATGTAAAATTGAAATTAAGTTAATAGTTTAAATAATAAATCAGTATCGATTAATTGGTTATGATTAAGTTTGCCAATTTAGATATAAAAACCGGGTCCGCTTATCGTACCCTACCCCTGAGTACTGCTAACTGCTTATCAAGTACCAGATCTTTCATTGTTTCAGTTAAGGTTAGGATCTGTTGAAAATCATTTACATGGTCTAGAGAATCACAGTTCTAACCATGAATTTATTTAATGGTGGAAAAAATAATAGACCTATTTAGATCCCACCACAAGGCTAGATAACCATGGGATAGTTGACAGGTCCAAGAACCACATGTATAAAAGGCAGTTAAAGAGAGGCTTTACTATAATATTTTTGACAGTTACAGTTAGATGATTTTAGAAATGTTTGCTTGATATTACATTAAATTGTATGTCTAAGGTAGTATTTAGAGATATTCTCTTTTGTAGGAATCCATCCTAAATAGGGCTAATCACAAAATTTGAGAAATGTGACTAAGTGTTTTTAAACAACAATTAATACTTATTCTAGTACCCTTGCCATGACTGTCATGTACTAAGTTTGTTTATAGGCCAATAAAAATAAATTTACCTGTAGAAGTTTTCTGAGCCACCAATAGCGACCATACAGTAAGAATTTGTCAACAAGCTGAATACTCCAACTTCGTTATTATTTTCGAACTGAACTCTAGTAGCCATTGTAAAGTTTACTCACACAGATATGTTTACACACGGAATTATAACAAACAAAAGTAAACGAAAAGTTATGAAACCACTAATGACAGTTAACACGTGCACACTCTTCTGAAATGCCGGCGTTGGATTGTATTGGTGATATCCGATGGGATGTTGCAATCGGATGGACAAGGCGTGCGCGGACTCGTACCTTCAGTCCTTGCCTCTTTCACCAGAAGTGCGCCGAAAAGCTGGGTTAGCTTAGGTTCTATATAAGTTTAGGTTATGTCAGATGGTGCAATCATGCAACAGCCACAGACATGACTCATATTCAGTAAAGCTTTGGCAACGCTTCTTTTCCAAGGAAGGATGTGTTTTTTCTAATATAGAACCGGTAAGTCCGGTTACTGAAAATTAAATGTCGATTAAGTGTTATTATTGTTTCAAAATCTACTTTGTTTGAAAGGCTAAACATAATTTTTAACGGTAGTGGCTATATGCCCGGTCACCGGTCTTAGTTTCAAAGGGACGGGAACGACTATGACGTCACAGACTTGACGCCAAAGGTTTTGAAGTAGCTCTAGCACTGTGCATTGTTATTAATATGGCGGGTTGTAGAAAGTTTAGTTCTTTTGACCAGTTGAAAACTTTTATCAATAATAAAGAAAATACGGACCATATTCAATTAAGAATAAGTGATTCGAGGTTTTTGCTATATACTTTAAACTGTACCAATATCCCTTCTATAAGAACCTACTGTCCTGATAAAGTCCGATAATACTTAAGTGATTAATAATAAAAACTATTTTAATCGGTAAATGGAAGAATTAATTTTTAAATATCTCAAGACGAGAGACTAATTTCCCTCTTACCACTTACATACAATAATACAATGAAATCATAACCATTTGAGTGTTATTAGTAAAATAAAACAAATTATGTTCCAGTTATTTTATGCTATTAAATAACATACATATTTAATATGACAAAAATTATTTATTAATTAATTATGATTTCTCTTAATGACTATTAATTGAAACATTCCAGTAAAATTGCGAGAAAAACAAACCTATATCTTAATAAACTACGAAGAGTAGATTCTGGTACATAGTTAATTTTTAGTTGCATATTTCTTCTTTTTAATTTATTTAAGCGCACACTTTTATTACATTACCAATGCATAATATACAATTAATTAAAATAGTCTACAAATTGTGTTTTTTATATTTCTAAGGCACTGGTGTTAATGTGGACAGTTATGGCTGCCCTTTCGTTACGTCACGGTCGACGTCACCACTCATCGCCCGTCTGTCTAATCTACAGACGGTTAGCCGGCCATATAGCCACCAGCGTAATTTTAAAGAAATCGAATTCTCTTTTTTTTCTTCTTTTTGCCTGTTGGCTGGCCTTTATAAACTTATAACGCGGCCACGTTGTACATTTGTTATAACTTCATTGTATATATTTTAATGTTATTTGTCGTATTTACTTTTTAAACATGAACCTTGTGGTTGCCTGATTCAGAATTCTCTTACAAGACATTTTAGTGTACATTCAAAGACAAGATGACCAACATTTGGAAAACTTTAAAAAATTAAGATGTAATTAATAAAAAATGAAAAGTACTGGATTTCTGATTTATTACAGTTTAAAAAAGATATTTAAACAAATAAAGTTATGGTATAAAGTATCTAAGAACTGACGAAAAGAATATGACAAAGATATGAACATTCTTATAATGTTAGCCTGTGGTAGAAGAGGAGCTCATCTTGATTTACTACTTAACCCTCGAGCGTCCATCATATTTCCCTAAACGTCCACCTTTTTTATAGGTTTTGCAGTCTTTTTTTGCATTAATTCATAAAAAATCTTAAGAATGGTTTAAATATAGAGTATTATACATCATTTTTCTCGTAAAGACTTACAGAATATGATTATATAAAAATTAAAATTAAAAAAAATTTTTTTTTGCAAACAGCCTATGAAAGGGAAAAAATATTTTAGAAAATATTTTTATAATATAATAAAAGTATCCACATGTTATTGTTATATTACCTCTAGAACAATTTTCATAATAGGCCAAATTATACCAAATTTAGTCATGAACACATAAATATACAGGGTTATAGGGTTCTGTGAATATATTCATAATGTTATACAAACTTACATAGATATGCACAAATTTGAATTTTTGCCTATTTTGGTGTTGCTAAGTAGCACAACAATAAAAATTATTTTCAATGCAGTTAAATGCTTTTGTTATTTACCTTTTTTGAAGTAGTTTGTAGATTAGATGAAGAAACGAGTTTTTTACAACACAAAACTATAACACACACACACACACACACACACACACACACACACACACACACACGAAAAAAACACTTATTATTTACATTATATACAAAAAAAAAACTGTTCACAGTTTTTTATTCATTGTCGTCTTGTCCATCTGGGTGCTGCCTTTTTATCCCTGTAAGGGACCTTCTGAAGTGCTTCATTTTGCTGAAAGCACTTGGGATGAACCCCACAATTGCATGCTTCACACCACCAATAGCATGCGTTTTTTACAAACAGGACATACCCTTTGATTGTTCCCTGGTAGTGTGTGCCAGTGCTGTTCTACTGATGTTGGAGCAGGCTGAGGGGCTACTTCTTCTGGTGCTGTTCTTGTGAGTTCATCAATTAGAACCATCACAAATTTTCTTCTGGGCATAGGCTTGTCTGTATTTTTTGAATATAAGATGAAGGAGTCGAAAATTGCCATGTCAAGGAGATTATAAAAAATTTTTTTCCAATAGCGAAGTGGTGGGTCCGCGAGCATGATATGTGATAGATGGATTTATCTTTCATGTCCACTCCACCCATGTATAAATTATATTGCTGTATCATGTATGGCTTTACAGCCTCTCATGGTGACTTTTTTTGCTTTGAACTCGTAGATCTTGGGCATGACAAGCTGTTTGACAAAAGGTATACTGGTTTTCAGGGTTATTTTTTGTTTGTACCCTACTGCTAACACAGGCCCTCTTCTAAAATAAAATCACTCTGTTGTTCACCTAAATTTAGTTGACAAGACACTCTTTGACAAATCCTTTGGTCCTCTTATTCACAGTTCCAGTAAGGTAAGTGTCCTTCTCAAACAAGGATTTCAGCGAGTGGAAGCTTTGTATAAAAATTGTCTGTGAAGAGGTGGTAAAATTTGTTTAGAAGCCTTGTTTGTGTCATTAATTCCATTATAACTTTCTGAGTAAAGTAAATGGATCATTGCCGTCTTGGAGAAAGTCCTTTACCACTATATAATGCCGTGTGCAAGATATATCCAGTCTCACTGTCACATATTTCAAATTTTTTAATCCCAAATCTGGCGTGTCTTTTATTTGGCATGTACTGTATGAATACCGATCGATTTTTCATACCTATCATACTTTCAATCTTATCGATAGGTTTTGATAGGGAACAAAATATGTTTTGAAGGCATGATTAATTGAGTCCATGAACTCTCGAACCTTGACCCAGGGGTCGTACCCTGGTTCTCCCTTTTTTAGAGTGTTTGCCGAAGTCAGATGGAGAAATGACGAAATGAGACAAAAAACGATTGTAAGACATTGTCTGTCCAAACCAGGGAATGTTATTGCGTTGCTAAGGGTTGCCCAATAATCTTTTACATTTTGTTTCCGGATCATTCCCATATTAATAACTATGGCAATGAACCGCTTCATCTCAGGCTATTGAAACATCAACCCATCGCTTGCATCTAGATGTTGGTTTTCATTTTACCTCAGTTCTTTTTTCATCCAATTTTTTTGAAGCATACAAATTAGTTTTCATTACATAGCAAAAACCAGATTGCTTGGGTAAAAAATAAAGAGAAGTATGCCAAAGGTGAACTATTTCTTGGAGGACAGTTTTTGATCCCCGGATTCCTCACACGAAATTTTGATGGCAGATCGACTGGGTTTTCAGAACCTGGGTATACTCGAACCCACACTGGCCCAGGAGGTGCAGGATGAACTGGGATCTCAGGACGATAATCATTGTCGGATTCGTTCCCAGCTGGGCTAGAGCCGGACCTAGGCCTTTCGCTTTCCTCATTACTAGAATCCAAATTCTGATGCATTTTGGCTCATAATCGTCATCTGAGCCAGATGAATAGTCACATAGGTCATTATCTATATCTGAATTACCTTCCGATACATCTCCTAGGGATATTTGATCATTCGTCTAGGTTATTTTCGTCTATGGATGTAGTAGGGACTGCCTCAACTTCAGAATTATCAAATTCACTTACATCGGTTCAATGATAAGATTTCTCTAATGTCACTTGATCTGCACGGGTCACCCATTGTTTACAGTTAGTACACTAAACTCACACAAATAAAGAGAAAACTATTCACAACACAAAATACTATTCGCAAAATGCTCAATCACTCATCGGTGTGCAAAACAACAACACACTGAAGAATCACGCGAGCCGCGTCCCGCCCGAAATAACAGCTGGTATAACCACGTACACTAGTATCTGGTACAGACCAAGAGGTTATACCAAAGACCACTAAATGTAAAAAAACAACTCACGGGCTTTCGTTATATGTAATTTAGAACAATATTACGCCAATAATAGCGCGGGTGCAATTAATTTGATCGGCAAGTGCCCGTCGACTTAAAATAAGACGGCGACGTTTAGAGAAAGGTGCCGTCGACTTAAAACAAGTCGGCCGACGCTCGGAGGGTTAAACTATATACATTTTTTACTGGAATCATGTTTATTTGACCATGCACCCATCTAAAACATTGCTACATACATTAGAAAACTCTCCCGAACCAAACAATAAGACCATTTCTGAATTGCACTTAAAACCACCTTTATCTTCGCTTTAAAAACAGAAACCTCAATTATATAAGGCGAGGACACTATCGCAGAAACAATATACAAGACGTCATTAAAATAACCTACCGGTACCTTAATCTATTAATAGGAAGGTGAAATTACTGGCAGAAAATCCCATTACACATAAATGCATTTTACAGCAGATTCTAGTAACGAAGACTACTACATTTC
>NW_025777532.1:0-24799 GCF_021130785.1 Homalodisca vitripennis | reverse complement strand
TATGTATTTTGGCGGTTATCAACTAGATTCAGCCATCTTTTACAGTTACATTATCTCATTCACATTGCAATTGAAAATCTTCAACTATATTTAACTATTTAAACACAAAAAAAAAATTTATATTTATATTTTAAAATTTTGTATACTGTTTATCTCGATTAAACAATAAGTATCCATTGCAGTATAACCATTTAGAGAATGATAAGCAGCTGTGACCTTTATGGTACGTCATTAACATGATAAAATACTGTATCCCGCCAACCACTTGTATGAAGCATTACCGTTTTTTTTACTGTTGATTCTTTTAATGAATGATTGGTGCTATTTGCGGTCATCCACTAGTAATGAATTGTTTGATCTGTTCTCTTGAATACAACTTGCTTATGCATTATCAAACAACGCAATATTGAGTAAAGTGAAATGAAACAGTTGTATTTTAAAGTAATCAGCTGCTTTTAATAAAATTATAAGAATTTAAAATAGAATGATAACATCCTTAAGTGTTCATGAAATTGTATACAATCTATGATCAATGACTCTTTTACAAGTATATTTTCTTTTTATCAATTGCTGGGAATTTCTGTGAGGAATACTGCATTGAAAAAAAAAAAATTCACTAAGGTAAACCCAATTATTTTGCAAAGAAAACTCCCAGTCTCTCTCAATAGGTTCAAATTCATAAACTAGGACACAATCGGAAAATAATACGACTTTAATCCGTTAAAATGGTTTGCTTGCACTCCATAATTAGTTTTAATTTATTTCGAATTTTAAACGTCTCTGAATCAATTGCAAAACTGCATATAGTTCCTCGCTTGGGAAGGGCAGCCCTTGCCCAGGGTGTCAACAATAGGTTATTTTTTAGGCCTTACCGTAGGAAGCTTTATTTTCTAAAATCTTAGTTTTCTATTCCACACGTGGCTGTGCAATAATTAAAATTGAAATATTCTGGGTGTCCACTGTCTATACTCAACAATATGTAAAGCTGAAAATGGCAATATAGTATGCATCTGTATATGCACATGAGTTGAAAGGTAGCCTTCTCGTGATTGGTTGAAAATGAACCATTCTATTTATAAATCCATGTAATCATGCGAGCCATGTTTGTACGTAATAATATATTGAAAAACTTATGTATTTTTATTTTTATTTATTTTACAATACCATAATTTTACGTCAGATAGTACATATAGACCAGTTCTAAACACTAATCGCGCAAAAATCTAAATAAATACATAAGAAACGAGCCACAACAAGTACGATAACAATAACAGTAACAAACAACAGAAGTAAGAAAATATATAGAATTTTAAATTGTAAGTATAAAAAGAAATAGTGTTAATAGTAATTTAATGACACCAAAAATATTATTCGAAATATGAAGAACAACAGAAACAAATTACATATCAGAGTATGCAACTAACAACATAATTGCAATGCGTGAACTAATTGAATATACTGATCATAGCTGACTCAAAAGGCCCAAAACACTTCTCTTTAAAGAACGAACAGACCCATCGAAATAGTCAACACTCCCATACAATTTGCCACCAAGACTCTTAAGTCTTGCCACTCCACAGTTGTATGAATATAATGTAGGGGGGAATCTGGTTTTCCTCGGTAAACAAATCTATCAACACCAGGGAGATCAGGGCAACTCACCCGACTATTAATCAGCATGAATAGAAATATCATATCATAGATTACACCTCCATTATGGAGAGATTGTTGAGAGTAAAGCTGTTTTACTTACGGTATTGGTGTTTCTAAACAGGTGAAATCCAGACGAACTAGTAGGATCCTTACAATTTAAGCCTGTACTCTGTTCAACTCATCTATGAGGCTCAGTTGTTAGGAAGACCAAATTTAACTGCCATACTCGAGCAGTGAATGCACCAATGATCTAACGAGCGAGGATTGTTGTGATCTAAAGTCCCTTACTGACCTAACAATAAAACCCAACACAGAATATGCCTTGGAGTTGATACTAGGAATGATCAGCAGGTCTTGCAGTACTGGCCATATCAACACCACGATCAAAGTTGAGGAAAGGTGTTATTTTAGGTAAAGTTCATGGTAAAAATATTTCAATCTAAATGTTAGCTATAACAATTCAGTAATTTAATTTCTTTGTCATATAATATCTTCGTGAAATTTTGCCTGCAATTTGGAGGAATCATTCCAAAAAATGCTGTATTGTTCAACCAAAATATAAACGTTGTGTTTCATAAAGGGTGTTACAAACTTCTGTGGATAATAATATGCGTATATTAAAATAAAAATGACATATTAATATAGGTCGAGAAAGGTGTCTTTTATTTATTTTATGTGTCTCTCTGCCAGCCGCTATTTTTTATTTTATAAAAGAATTATGGTTTGCAATACTTGTTACTGTTAAATAAACAAAATTTGGCCAAAAGGTTTTAATATTTAAGAGGTTTTAAAAATAATTGTAACGTTTGCTGCGATATAAACAATATGGCGTCTGTTGTAAATTGTATAACTCAAATAACAAAAACCAGTAGAGTTTTGAAAATATAACACATAGCGAATATTTGAATAATTTCATTGCAAATCCAACAGAATAAGTGAACACGATATCTTTTAAAGTATGCTTGAACAAACAGAGAATAGCAAACATTTTGTTTTCGATAGGCATCCGTTGTACTACATCAGTTATAAAAGATACAAACTATTTAAAAATTGTTATAATGATTCTAACGGTACTTTGTCAAAAGAAAACCGTCAACGCATAAGCATACTTGCTTTAACCTTAAGCTTTAAGGACCACTTTAACCTTAAGCTTTCAGAAGCCGGGAGCAACGAAAACTGATACCTCTCAACTGTGGCATGTTTGAATTTTAAGACTTTCAACAGTCACCCATGTTGAAGAAAAGAACACAGTTAGTTTTTACAATTTTCTCTTATCTATTCAAAACCTAATTGCCAAATTCGGTTTCATTGCCGTAACTAGTTTTAGAGATAAATCTTGTATAGTACAAAATGGTGGCTAGCATCTAACTAGGACACTTCTTGACCTATGTTTATATGACATCCTGTATAGTTCTTTATGTGATTAAAATGGAAGCAGTTTAGAATTTACGTAATAATAATTAGAATAGTTGTAGCTGTTTTATAGAAAAAAGAATTATATAATTTTCCGATGGAGAGTATTTGTTGTATTCAAAACATATCTTCTATTTCAAAGATGACAAACCTAGGTCTAAGTTTGTATTATTGTGACATCAATACTCTCTGAAATACTTCGTGGTGACTAACGATTGTATGAATACATTTTTTAAAGCACTATTATAGAAATAATATTATATACAATATAAAAAGTCCTTTTAACGCTAATCCTTACTTCAAAGCTTATTTTACGTTACTTTATTATCATTTGAACATAATAAAATAAAGTTTTGTGATTTGAAAGATAATACTATGACATAATGCCTTGTTAAAAACTCTGGCGGAGGTTTTAAGTACAAACTAAAATTATTTTGGCATTTCATATTTTAATTAAAACATGTAAAATATCTGTCTATACGAAAACAATGGCACAAATTGACACTAAAACAAAGAGAATTTTGAAATAAATTAAATTATTCAGTCGAGGATTATACAGATTGTCAACAACGGGATGTCAGCCTTTAACAACCGAACAATAGGTTTAATTCTACTAAAATATTCGTATTTTCACGGGTTAAATATTGCTAATATTTTGAAAATATATTCACAGTATAATTACACCAAAAAATTCATACAAATATTTGTAATAAGGCACACATAACACACAATATAGACTATCTGTTTGATCATTAGCAAAAGCCTATCTCTCAAGGGCTAGAACAATTTTATTTCTACCTAAATGCCCATCAACACAATATTTCGAGAAACAAACTTACCCATCAAAGACTTTTTGCAAGGAAGCTGCATTTATATATTAGCAGCATTGAGGTCATTCCAGTTCGTACCTCATGGAATTTGGTTCGGGCATCTTTACATTGGTCTTTTGGCTAAATCATAATGGTACCGAGAGAATCGCAAAATAAATAAATGTAAAAAAAAGTGGGGAAATACATTTGACTTTTATTAATGTGTTGGGGCGTGCTCCTACCTTGTTTGTTTCGGAAAAACAAGTCAAGTAACAAAATAAAACCTTAGAAATAAATGAATATTAATAAAAAACCTAGAGGTCATAAGAATACAGTTCGGGGATAATTTTATACTATCAACACTCTATCTAGTTTTTCGGTATGAGTCGATATAGAAGAATTTTCCATAAGAATGAATGCACTCGATTGTCAGCAGAATAGTTTGGGGAAGTGCGGGGGTTTACGAGGTGAGATGGTAAAAAAGGATTAAACGACAGTTTATTTTCTCAGGTTTATATTCTTTGAGATTAGCGAACGAAGTCGTCAATAGAAATCAGATTAGCAACCCAAAAGCGTATTAAGACCAGACTTTTGTGTTTACATCATGATCTGAGATATAATAGTATTAGCAAAATAGCAAAAATATAATAACATTTTTCCGTTCCAATAACCTCACTTAATTATTGACCATTATATTTTTTCAAAGGATTTACTAAAGACCTGAGAGATTTTAAATGGATCTAATATTTTGCAGAATCATTGTTAATCTTGTGTAGTTGGAGTTCCAAAATTAAAATCTCGTAATAGTTTTTATTAGAAAATTAAACACAAACTCTAGAATTTATAAAAAATAACGCTGAATGTTAGATATTGTGCTACAATGTAGCCTTATTTCTTTTTAATACTTAAATTTTATGTGTATGAACTAAATTTTAAATCCCTACTATCACTTGATAATTTATCACTACAGGAGAAAATTTAAAATAAAATATTTCTATTCTTAATGCTAACCAATAGATTATAAGACAAACTAAAAACTATTTATTACAAAAAATGAGGTAATAAAACAGAAACGTGATTGAAAATATGTTGAAAAACATACTGTAAGTAATAAAATGAGTAAATTCAGTAAGTCATTGGCTATTCCCTTCTTCATACGTACATTTCAATACAAATAAAGCAAAATTATGAAATGAAACCAATCCAAGTTTTATATAATTGCACGTCACATGCACACCATAAGGGGATTCGCTGAGATTCAATGCAACATTTCAAGTCGATAGTTCATTTCACTATCCAAGTGACATGCGGCAAATAGTCAGAATGCATCCCCCCTTCCCCGTCATACAACAGATACATTTTGTCAGTCAGACCACGCACCATAATAGAAACTCATTCTTGACTACGTAGAAATAAATTTTAATGCTAAATAAAAACGTTTACAGTCGTATAGAGTCTATAGATAAGTTTGTTTTAGAGATATTCTGCGGGTTAGAATAAAATAAAAACATTCTTCTATCCTAAAAGTAGCTAGTCACAAGGAACATGTAAAGGTTATTAAAGGAAAACTTTCTAAAAAACTGTAGAAAATTAAACTGCCAGCAATTGACAGAAAAGCGCAACCTGTCCAAGTGGAAGGCACCGTAACATATGATATACTGAGATTAAATGTTTATGTCTGTCATTCAGACCATTTAGTCTTTAAGCTTATTTTGAAAAAATCAGGCATTATGTTGTAAAATTTAGGTCCTAGATATTCTATATATTTTTGGAAATTTTGTTATTATAATATATATGGTTTAAATTTAAGATAAATTTAACTTTTAAGAATTTCCATCTGTGGAATTAATGATATCAGCTAAGTTTTTAAAATGTTTTAAGTTGCGTATTACATATTTGGTTATTTTATTTTTTGTGTTTCTTGTTTCCTTCATATTTATATTTATGCTTCCTGAAGGCGTGGGTATTAAATCCCCACAACATATATATATAGAAGCAATTATAATCTTAGTTTTTTCATTTCAATAAGTTAAATAGTATATATATATATAAGTAGATATGAATATGCCGGTTCTAGACCACTTTTTGGGACAGACAGAAAATCAATGTAAAATACTGTCCATTGAACCATAAACAAATCTAATAAAATCTAACAGGAAAGCACGAATGTTAAATAACCGAATCTTTAGCTGTTTTAACTGTTTCAATGTTTGCTTCTCACATTTATAAGCTGTTTTAATGAAAAAATCAAAAAAAAAATCTTAATAAAAAATCTTTATTCTACAAAGTTAATTGTAACACAGTCTTTATCTTTTATAGTCTTCTTTCCAGTAACAATCAAGTGTAATTTTTCATTTTTGTTTAATTCTTTAATCTTTTTTCCTCATCCAAAACAGTCAAAAATCTGTTCGGTAAGTGTACTTTACAATCTTCCAACTCGGCAATTATTGTAAACCCGAATTTATCTTTCATTTTCTCCAAATTCAAAATTTTGTATTTCTTTTTTTCTTCCAATTCCACTAATTTCTTATATTCTTTGAATCTTAGTTTCACCAACCTTATTCAACTCTTGTAACAGCGCTGCCATTTATTATAGAAAAAATCTTTTAACTAAATTTAGTTAAAAGATTTTTCTATAACAAATAGAACAATCTGAAAACATTTTGACCAGAAATTGTGCTGATTTGTGTCAAGTTGTCAACAAAAATCACCACTTCTCAAAATTTTAGTTTACAAATTTTTGCTCTTTAAATATGGAGCGGAAAAAGATAGAGTGCCCATACTGCAAAAAAAGACATTTTTTGAACATCACTATACTCGTCATTACAATTCGAAAAATCATTTGAAGAACAAAGAAATTTATAATAAAGAACTAAATTATTTGAGGACTTGGGCTAAAGAGAATCAAATCGATGGTCACGAAAAGATGTACAATATAGAAAAATTGCGTGAATTAAAGAAAAGCTTTAAGGAAGATAAAAAAGATCTCAATCTATTTAATGATGAAAAAAAATTCAATCAATCGCTGAAAAAATTGTCCTTAGAAAACAAACGATAAAACTAAGTCTGAAATGATCGAAGAAATTGATAAAACTCTTAAAGTAAAATCCGAAAATATATCATTGATGTTAGAAGTTTTTATCCTCAATACACGGTCTTTTCAATGCAATACATTTTTAACGAATTTAAACGACAATTCCATGTCAATTTACAAATATCTTTCAATTATGCGGTCAGAAATTAAAAGTTTATTTGAGAAATTTCAAGAAAATGTTAAAAATATGAAGGGCTATCTCTCTTTGGAATGTGAATACGAACGAACTTTAGTGAATGGTGAAACCGCAAACATGTCTAATGTATTTTTACTATCAAAGCAGAACGAAATCTTTGACGTAAACGACTTTATTACTAAGCAATTTAATAAATTAACACATCGAGAACAAACGAATAATCCAAATTAAAGGTTCCGGATGGACATTTAAAAGTTGTAAACAACTAGTTTTTGAGCCTTAATAAACATGAATTTATGAACGCAGGAATCATATATCGATTTACCAAAGGGAAATCAAAGATAAAAAAGCTTGTGTAAATATCAAAAATAAAGATGAATTATTGCTTTATTTACTCTATCCGATGCGCTATTGAAAAAACCCGAGACCTCATGTTGACAGAGCAAAAACAATACGAAAAATTCGTGAACGATGAGATATTTTCTGGATTCGACTATCCTATGTCTTTAAAAGATATACAATTATTTGAAAAACGAAGCAGCAAAGCAAAGTACAAGTATCCGAAAATGTCTGTAAATGTCTATACTTTTGATGAAAAACTACACATAGTACCGTTGCAAATTTCAGAAGTTTATGACGCCAAGTTAGAAGTTGATTTATTGTATGTTAAACAAGATGATAAATCCCATTATGTTTTGATAACAGATTTAAGTAGATTAGCGAGTTCACAGATATCAAAAAATGCTCACAAGACGTTCTTGTGTCGAAGATGTTTAAGCCATTTTTACAAATCTGGAGATTTAACAGATCACTTAGAAATTTGTAAAAATCATGAAGTTTGTAAGCCAATTATGCCATTTCCAGGTCAAACAACTAAATTTACTAATTATCAAAAGAAATTTAGCCATCCGTACGTTATTTATATGGATTTTGAAAGCATATTAGAGAAGATTCCCACATGCAAAAACAATCCGCAAAAAATCGACTACAACCAAGATTCAGAAGCATATTCCTTATGGTTTTTACTCTATATTTAGTGTCTAATGTGACCAATCGTATGTACAAGCCGATATGTTAATCGAGCAAAAAATGAAGAAGAGTTGGCCGAAACGTTCCTGCAAAATTGTTTGAAGAACTCAATAAATTATCGAAGTACATAGCTAAAAAATATAATTCAAAGAACATGAAGCCCATGAAATTGACTGACGAAGAAGAAATTTCGTATCAAAATTCAAATCTTTGCCACATTTGTGAAGAAATATCGTATCAAGACACTGAAAAAACTTTAGGGTTTTTTACCAGATAATTGGAGTTCTGCTTATGATGCATTCAAAAAATGCAGAGATCACTGTCATTTGACTGGAAAAATTTCGAGGTGCAGCTCATAGAATTTTGTAATCTGAATTTGAAATTTCCTTCCTCAGAATATTCCCGTTTTCTGTCACAATATGTCTAATTACGATACGCATTTGTACATAAAAGAATTGGCAAAACAATACGGTAATGTTGATTTGATTGCAAACACCGATGAACGATATATAAATTACTCTGTAAATTCTGGATACGGGTATGAGTTTGATGGTGACAAACCTAGAAAGTTCATAAAAATTCTCTTTTCGTAGACACGTTTAGATTCATGGCGTCATCTATCGAAAAATTAGCGAAAAATTTAAAGAAAGAAGACTTCAAACATACAAATCATTTATACAGGATGGAAGAATATTGAAATGAAATTATAGAAAGACAGCCAAATGACGAAGAAGAGATTTTTAAAATATTGGTCAGGAAAAGGAATATTTCCCTATGAATTTATCGACAGTATTGAAAAACTTGATTACACAGAAGAATTGAGAATTCAAGATTTCTATTCACTTTTGACAGATGAGAGCATATCAGAGAAAGATTTTCAACACTACTTAAATGTTTGGAACAAATTAAAAGAGAAAAAATCTTGGAAATTACTCTGATTTGTACAATATCCAAGATGTTTTATTGCTTGCTGATATATTTCGAAAATTTCAGAAACATTTGCCTTAATTGTTATAAACTCGATCCGGCACACTATCTAACAGCTTCCCAGTCTCGCATGAGGACGCAATGTTAAAATTAACGAAAATTGAGGCTTCAGCTAATTAACGATTATAATATGTATTTGATGATTGAAAAAGGCATTCGCGGAGGGCAATTTCTCAGTGTATTAAGCGATATGTTAAAGCAAATAACAAATATTTGAAAGATTTCGATAAGACAAAGCCCGAAAACTATTTGTTATACGTTGATGCTAATAACCTTTATGGGTATGGCCTAATGCAAAAACTGCCGTTTAGTGATATCAAGTGGATGGATCCTAAAACGTATACAAAAGAAGAGTGGCAAGAAACAATTTTTGGAACTCCACTGGCGACGAAGATTATGGCTATATTCTCGAAGTTGATCTTGGATATTCCAACGAATTTACACGAACATCACAAGGATTTACCTCTTGCTCCAGAACATTTTAAAAACAAACTTTGCACAACTCTACTGGATAAAACTGAATACGTTGTTCATTCGAGAAATTTGAAGTTCTATTTGGAACAAGGTATGATTTTGAAACATGTGAATAGAGTTATTGCATTCGATCAGAAGCCTTTTATGAAAGATTACATTGATTTTAACACGAACATGAGGACCAAAGCTACAAGCGACTTTGAAAAGGGACTTTTATAAGCTGATGAACAACTCAGTTTTTGGAAAATCTATGGAAAATGTGAGAAAACAGATGTGATATTAAGCTTGGAAATGAAGAATTTTTCAATGAAACAGGCTAAGAAAACAAATTTCAAATGCTTTAACATCTTTGACGACAACTGTATAGCGAGTCACATGTACAAACAAAAGGTTAAATTTAACAAACCGATTTACATAGGATTTTCAGTTCTCGACCTCTCAAAATTGCTAATGTACGAGTTTTATTACAACAAATTAAAGAAGTTTGATCCAGATTTGAATCTGTGTTACATGGATACAGACAGTTATTTTCTAGAATTGAAACGAGAATCCTTTTAAAATTATTAAAGAAAATATAGATGACTTTGATACAAGTGATTATCCAAAAGATCATGAATGGTTTTCACTACTAAAAATAAGAAGGTAATAGGAAAATTCAAAGACGAGTTAAATAGCGAAGTTTTAGAAGAATTTTGTGGTTTAAGATCAAAGATGTACTCGTACAAAATATCTAGATAAAAATCCAAGTAGGTGTAAAGGAATTAAGAGAAAGCGTTGTAAATAAAACAATAAATATCGAAAACTTGAAAGAGATGTTTGTTCGAAGATAAAGAAGAATTTAGGGAGATGACAGTAATCAAAAGCTACAAACATGAGTTGTACACCGTCACTATAAACAAGCTGGCACTGAACGCTAAAGATGATAAGAGAAATGTCCTAGAAAATAAGATCGATACAGTACCGTATGGCTATGAAGCAAAAATCTGAATATATTAGACGAATTAAATAAACTTGGAAACTTTGACATGTAAATGGAAGATGATTTAATTCACTGTCACAAGTGCAAAAAGAAAACGAAAAATATAGATTCTAAAAATCGTTCAAACTCAAAAATGGATTGTATAGAATTGCTGCAAAATGTTCAAAATGTAAGACAAACAAGAGTAAGTTTATAAAGAATCCAAATCCAAAACCTGTTAAAGGCAAGAATTGAAGACTAAAGATGAGATAGAGATTGAAGCTCGAGAAATTCATGCACCAGTACGAAAAAAGTTTAAAAAGAGAAAAATTATAACATTTAGGAATTGACGATTTATGGGCAGCAGATTTAGTTATAATGTCTAACTATTCAGATCAAAATGATGGATTTAAGTATATGTTAAATGTTATTGATACTTTCTCAAAATATGCTTGGTCAAGAGCTATCAAAAGAAAAAATGGCAAGGATATTTCAAAAGCCTTCGAAGATATAGTAAAAGATGCCATAAGGATCAATCACAAAACCTCCTAACCTACTTCATACAGATAAGGGTTTAGAGTTTAAAAATAAAGAATTTAACGATGTTTTGAGGAAATACAACATTAAGATTTATCATACTGAAAACGAAGAGAAATCAAGTATTGTAGAGAGATATAAACAGAACTCAAAATGAGAGAATGAAAGTAATTTTTGAGATTAATAAAAACTTTAAATGGATCGATATTCTTCAAAAAATCGTAAACAATTATAACGATACAGTTCACAGCACAATCAAAAATGAAACCGAAAGACGTAGATAAGGATGCAGAAAAGGAGTTATTAGAGACCGTTTTCAAGTATGTTCCACCTGAAAATTCACACGAAAAACTAAATTTAAAGTCAATGATCATGTAAGAATTGTTAGTAAAAAACAAACATTTTCGAACAAATATAAGAACAATTGGTCAAGAGAAATCTTTGTGATTTATCAAATTAATAACACAGATCCTGTAAACTTATAGTATAAAAGATTTAAATAATGAAGAAATAACCGGAAAGTTTTATGAATATGAATTGAGAAAGTCAAAGATTTTTTCTATATAAAATGGAGGCCCAAAAGAAATGTTCAATGTGCAAAGAATTAAAAGGTTTTGAAGAATTTTATAAAGATAAGAGTAGAAAAGATGGAATTATTTATAATTGTAAAAGATTGTTATAGGAAGTATCATAAAGAGCTGTATGATAAAATAGAAAAATTAACTTTGGAAGAGAAAGAATGTCTTAAATGTAAAGAAACTAAAAAAATTTCAGAGTTTAATAGTGATCACTATAGTAGAGATAAGAAAGACTCATATTGTAAAGATTGTGTAAAGAAGAATCACCATAGATTATATTATGAAGATACTCAATGTGAATGTGGAAGAACTATAAAATGGTTAAATAATTATCAAAAACATTTACAAACAAAATATCATAATTCAAGAGTTTAACATTTTCATCGTGTAATAATTTGTTCTATATAAATGGAGTCTCAAAAGAAATGTACAAAGTGTCAAGAAGAGAATAGAAAAGACTGTTATTTGTAAGGAATTATACGTTAAAATGAACAAATTAACTTTAGAAGAGAGAAAAAGTGTTACTTTTGTAAATAAAATTAAAAATATTTCTGAATTTAATAACTGGCAGTATAGTAAAGATAGAAAAGATTGGCTTTTTGCAAAGATTGTGCTAAAAAAATTTTCAGCGAAAGTTATAAAAACGAAATGCCTTGTGAATATGAAAAAAGAATTCTACAATGGTTACCTAGTTATGCTAAACATTTACAAACAAAATATAATAAATCGAGAGTTTTTAGTAAAATTTAGAAAACATTTTCATCGTGTAATTTAGATATTCTATAAATCAGTCGAGATTCTGCCATATTTGTAGTAAAATGATTTCCGTTGTATAAAATATTCAAAGATTCTTTCATTTGGTTATACAGATTGATAGAATTTGGTTCGTCATCAATGAACAAAATCTCTAATTCAGGATATTTTATTTTTAGATGTTTTAATCGGTTTGGTATTTCTCGTTTCTGAGCTCTGATAACGTAATAAGGATATTCCCACATGTGATTCTTCTTAATTAACACAAAAACATGGGTGTTTTTTCTTATCAAAATCTTTACATACCATATCTCTCTTCATTAATTCCATTCGCAATTCTTGATTCTCTATTTTCAAGGATTTCATTTGACCTGAAATTTGTAACTGTTTTATTTCATCTTTTAACTGCTTATTTTTCGTTTTTTGAGTTTGTACTCACCATATTTTCTAATGGAAGGTAATACTTCTTTCGTAACCCAATTTTTTAAACAATTTCGCTTCTGGTTTATGCGATCTCAAAATTAAAGAATAAAGTCCAGATTCATTAACGAAAACAGTGTTATTTTGGAAGTTTGAAGGTAAGCTATTTATAGCCCCCCTTATATTTAGATTAAAATAGAAGTTTTTATCATCTTCGTCAACGTTTATTCTGATCGTTTGCATAGTATTTTCATATTCTAGAATTTTTGCTACGTCTTTTAGCCTTAAACCAGATCACATTGTTTTCGTCAACAATCGTAAAGATATGTTTGTTATTGAATTTTAGTTGATTATTGAGAGTAGGTCTACAACTGACTCCATTTAGATAGAAAAGAAATTTAACTAGTAATTTTTATTTTGAGAATAAAGGCCAGATTCATTAACGAAAATAGTGTCTGGATGTAATTTTTGTAAGAGTCGCGGATTCGATACCCTTGTCAGAACGTATGTTTTTGAATATTTTTCTCGGGGGTCTATGGGATAGACTCCAGTGATTTATACATTTAAGGGCTATTTTCTCGTCATTATCGTCATTTTAATCTAATCGCCTCTCATCAATCTTAAATATATTGTTGTTTTACTCTCATTATTTAATAAATTTCCCTCAGAGTCTTGAATAGTTAGAACGATTTTTTGAATTCTTTTAATATTTTTTCTAATTGGAATATAATCGATTTCATTCGGTTTTTCACTGATTTTTTTATCCATAAGCAACATTTGGGAAAAAAGTGTACAAAATTTCAGATTCTTTGTGAAGATGTTCGGTATGATTTTCAAAACTAGGTTCAACGAGATTACAATGTACTTCAATTACATCGAACGGTCTAAATTTTGGCGTTTTATTTCCTAAATATACCTGATTTGGCTCAATAGTTTCTTGAACAAACCCTAATAAATCTACAATAATTGCTGAAAACATTATTCTTACTGGTGATTTTTATTTGAATTTTATTAGAGAGATAATTTTTTTTGCATTTCAAACTTGTTTTCGTCAAAGTTTAAAGATTTATCTGATTGTTTGAATGTTTTCAGATAATTTTTAAGGGAATTTTTTATTTGATCGAAAGTATAATATCCTTTGTTTAAACCATAATATTTTGTTATGTTCTTCTCACTAAATCCTATACAATAAGGAGAACTTTCACTAATATTTATTACAAAATTGTCAGAATAAAAACCGCTTAAACCGATAAAATAATTTGATTCTTCCTCTAAGTGTATAGGATGTTCCAAGTTTTAAAACTAATTTAGAGCTTTCTGAAGTCAACTTGAACAGCTTCATTTTCGCAAGCGTTGCTTCAAGATGAAAATCTTCTATTTAAATGGAGAAATTTTTTAAAGCAAAAAGATCAGATAAAACTTCAAACGTTTGAAGAAAATAAGAAAGATCAACCAATCAGATTGTTAATTGTTGGTTCAAGTGGATGTGGAAAAACAACTTTATTATTGAATTTTATCTACAATAGGTTGATTCCTTATTCCAATTTGTATGTTTTTAGTAAATCTTTAGAACAAGACGCGTATAAAAAATTACAAGAAAGATTTGAAAATATTGAGAAGAACTTAAACAAAAAAATATCACATTTTTATAATGCTTCTGAGGACATAATTCCGTTAAGCGAATGTAAACCCAATTCGTTAATCGTTTTTGATGATTGTATTTTGGAAAATCAGGACGTTATTAAGGAATATTTCGTAATGTCTCGTCACAAAAACATATCTTGTATCTATCTTTCCCAATGCTTTTCAAAGGTTGATAAACAAGTTATAAGAAATAACCTGAATATGTTGTGTATTTTTAAGCAAGATGATCACTATTCGAGAAAGATTTACAACAATTATGTGGGATCTGATATGAGTTTTAAACACTTTATTGAGTTCTGTGATAAAATTTGGAAGGAAGACTACGGATTTTTAACTATTAATCTAACTTTGAAGCCTAAAAATGGTAAATATTTGAATAAATTTTCCAATATAAACGTGTGATAATCTAGTTGTTTTCATGTTTTTACGTTCACGTTTACGTTTCGTGTTCTCGTTTTTACGTTCCACGTTCACGTTCCACGTTCACGTTCATGTTTCACGTTCATGTTTCACGTTCATGTTTCACGTTCGTGTTTACGTTTCACGTTCATGTTTTACGTTCGTGTTTAACGTTTCACGTTTCGTGTTTCACGTTCGTGTTTTACGTTTCACGTTCGTGTTTTCACGTTCGTGTTTCACGTTCCACGTTCACGTTTTACGTTCCACGTTCACGTTTTTACGTTCCACGTTTCAAAATTTTCCTAAATAAATGGCGAACGTAACTTCTGAAGAAGCGAAAAAACTTCATCAAATAGAAAAGAAATTAATCAAAGAATTTAAAGAACAGATTCGAATTGATGAAAAAGAACAAGAATTTATTCAAAAAATTAATCAACCTGTAACTTCTGCAATAAAAAATGTTGAGGGCAAAATTGAAAATGTTTTTAAGCGATAATCAAAATTTAATGAATTTGGTTCCAGTTGTACGACAATTTGCTGATATTTCGATTCCAGACTCTGAGTTTGAATTGCCAAAATTACCATCTTCAACACCATTTAGACCTCGAATCATTGAAGACTCTACCATAGTTGAACCAATAAGTCCTGGAACAACGGATATAATAATTGGTGAAATTGGGACAGAAAAAAGAAAAGTTTTATGATTGGAAATTTGCCCGTGAATTTTGAGCATAATGATATCATTATTAATGAAAAAACATATGAAGGAACTCAAGGTTTATGGAGATTATTAACAGGCACTGATGTTCCAAAAGACGGTTTATATTCTGAAGAAGACTTGAAAAAGTATACTGAAATTTTATGGAAATCTGATTCAATTTACAAAAATAATGATCCATCAACTAAGAAACCAAAGTCAAGTAAAGGTAAAAAATATCTCAATTTGATTAAACCAATTTGGGAAAAACGAATTGAAGGATCAGGTGTGAGAAAATACAATGATAATAAGATTGAGTACAGATATATCGACGATTTGACAAAACTCGATGGAATTATTAATTATATTTATGCTCAAGAAAAGGCTGGAAACAACAATTTTTTGAACGAAAAGAAAGCGATTAAAGATTTTATTTCGAACAAACTTGATGAAATGATTGAAAAACCTGATGGAGTTAAATATTTAAAACGAGTTTTGCCGGCAATAAGTTCATCTATGATTTGAGGGTAGTGGACTTTTGAATGATTTTATCAACAATTTACCTTTTGAATTACACGTACCAACTTATCAGTATCTGGGGCCTGGCACAAAACTCGAAAAAAGACTAAAAAAGAGGAGATCCTGGTATAAATAAATTAGATCAAGCTGCTATGGAACACGATATTTTTTTATGCAAAACATAGAGACACAAATTCCAGACATATCGCAGATAAAGTTTTGCAAGATAAGGCAATGGATAGATTTTTATCAAAAGATGCTAGTTTAGGTGAAAGATTTGTTGCGCTTCCAACAGCTGGAGCAATGTTTTTGAAGAGAAAACTAGGAATGGGAATCGAAGAGAACTTGAAATTTTAACTATATAAATGGAGGTGAACGTAAACTTCAGCAAAAATCAGAAAGAAAAAATAAAATCCGCTTTTAAGAAGAAAATACCCGTTTAGTAATTCAATTTAAAAAAGATCAACTAAAAAATGGCGAAGATAAGATATTTTTTAACAAATAGACAATACAATAAACTCGAAAAACATAAGAAAAACAATAAAGGAACCAGAATAGAATTTTCTTATAATCAGTTGAAAGAACTTAAAAATGGTGGACTTTTGAAAGATTTATTAGATTTTGGAGAAAATATTCCAGTTGTTAAAAATGTTGTTCCTTATGTTCGTAAAGCTGCTCCAATCGTTAAAAAGGATGTGATTCCTATTGTTCGAAACATTTTAAAATTGGTTAGATAAAGAGTTGGAAGATGTTACAGGATCTGGATTAGATGAAAAAACTTTGAATTACGTGAAATCAAACATTGAAAAAAAAATTTAAACCTTTAACATTCGGGGAATTGGAAGAAATCTGCAAAAACATTAAACATTTTAGAGGAATCTTCATGAGAGATACATTACCTGAAAAAGTTAAGAAATTTGAATGTGGAATTGTGAATTTAGACTCGATTATGGGAAGTGGAACGCATTGGGTTTGTTATTATAAAAATGATAAGAATACATGTTATTTTGATTCGTATGGAAGAATTGAGGACAAACCACCTATAGAATTGATTAAATATTTGAAAAAAAATCAAGCGTCTACTACAATGATTCTCAGATTCAAGACTATAAAGATCCCCCAATTTGTGGACATTTGTGTGTTTTTGTTTTGAATGAACTGGCTGAAGGTAAAGATTTTAAAGAAGTTGTCAACAAATTATTGCTTAATAAATATGGATTCACGAAATATTTTTGACGTGTTTGGAACACAAATCGAAAGTATTCAAAATGTAGATAATAGTTTGAATTTTGATAGTTTTGAGGAATGAGTTTGATAACAAGTTAGAAAATTTATTACAAAACCTTCCAGATTCAGATATGTTTGCTGTCGAGATTGAAGATTTTAAAGCAGAATATGATAACAAACTTGCAAATTTCATGAGTTTCAAATAAAGTTGCTGATAAAATAAAAACATTGAAAAAAGAATTTGAAGATGGTGCAAAAAAAATATTTACCAATTTAATGTCTCACATCGAAAAAGCTGATGAAATTACTGAAGCGATCGATCAAAGTTGAAAAGAATTATGTTAGTTTGGCTAATAAGAAAAGAATTGTCGGTGTTCGACCTGGTATTGACAAACATGATGTTGTTGTTAAAGAACAAATTTTAAAAACCTCTAAAAATTATCAGAAAACATCGATATTGTTGATTTACATGATCCGACAATGTTAAAAATGCCTTAGATTTTAAAGGAAAAAGAATTAGCGGTGTTAGTAAAAGGAATTAAATCCATTTGATGTTGTTGTAATGATTCAATTAGAAGATCCTATTAAAATGTTTAATGAACTAAAACAAAATTACGAGAATCATAAACAGCATATTAAAGATTTTACAACAGAAGTCTATGAAAAAACTTGAAGCGAGAAGTAAAAAGATCTATAGAAAATTGTGATGAAAAATTTACAAATTTTGAGGAAAATTTCAATCTATATAAAGGCGATCTTTATGGAAAAATAACAAACTTTTTGGAAGATTTCGCTAAATTTCAAGAGGGTTTTAATGAAACCGATAGAAAAAATGGTGAAGTTTTTAAAAGAGTAGTAGTTACTAATCAATCTTTACTTCATGATAAATTAATTAAACTAGAAGAAAACTTTGGCGAAATTAATGAAAAGGTTATAAAAAATAAGCAGTCTTTTTGATAAGTTTAGTTTAAGATGCCACAAAAACTTTTGAGAATATTGATCATAAACTCGTTGAATACAACGATTTATATCTCGATAAAGTAAATAAACTAGAAGAAAACTTTAATAAATTTAAAGAAGATGTTAATAAATCTTTTGAAAATATTGATAACAGATTTAATGGAGTAGGCGGGCTATGATGACTAATTTTCCTTATATAAATGGCGCTCATATATTGTGTGAGATGTAAAGAGAAAACTGCCACAAACGATATAAAATACTATGCAAACATTAACGGAGTTTAAAAGAATTTCGGGAAAATGTGCTGAATGTAACTCAAAAAAGAGCCAATTTATAAAAAACTTGATTTTGAAATTTTTTCTTAATAAATAGAGATGGCGGGACATTACAGTGCTTTCGATCTTTTTATAATGCAACGCGAAAGAGATTTGAAAAAAGAACATTGGGATGACATTTCTCAAAAAATATGAATTATCCGAAGATATGATGAGATTATACGTAAACAAATTGAATTGGTATAACATTGCTAAATATCAAACTTTATCATCAGAGTTCATTCAAGAAAATATACATTATCAATTAAAAGATCATATATGTCTGTTCTTTGTCTCTATCAACACTTGAGTATAAAGTTTTTGGATGAAAATAAAGATACAGTTGATTGGAACAATATTATAGATAGCGGTTACTATCCTGTGCAGATTTTATTGAAATATGTGACCGAGATCGCTATATTTTTTTTTATATATATATTTATAAGGCATAAAACACGGAGGTTATCAATGCCCGTATGGTTAACGGACACCTACACTTTAAAATATGGTGTCACGTTATCAGTACAAAGAAAATAGACAAGAAGCGGATCGCTGTCAAAGAAAATTATCACATTAAGACAATAAGAAAAACAAACAGCAGTGAACAGAGGACTAATACTAAATAACAAAAATATAGCCCCGAGGCTGTAAAGGGGTCCAATAATTAAAATATGACTCAGATAAATAATAACAATATAAATATAACAATATAACAAACAATCTAATGCTAAAACCAGGTAAGTTAGTGACAGGTAAGGTTGTAAAGGGACCCACCGCTCACTAATAACAAATAACAATAACAAATAAATAGAAGGACAAAGTATAATAACTTAACAGGTACTCGCTCAGATCAAAATCTTTGAGAATAAGACTCGTTCCTTTCTTAAGAATTCAAAAAAGTTTTACAATGACTGACTCATCATCCCCCAACAAGATCGAATAGACTTGCTGGGAGCTGACAAGATCGTCTCCTTCTGGCATTGTATAATCACGCGGCATAAAAAAATGCATTCGACCAAAATATGCTCGACACTCAGAGCCACTCCACAAAACGCACACTCCGGGGGATCCCCGCGGCCTCATGAGGTAACCCGTGAGTCAGCAGCGTGTGACCGATTCGCAACCGACACAACACTACTTTTCCTCTTCTGCGGTTCTCGCGGATGGCTGTCCCAACCGAGATCGCAAAATTTAAGGAAGAGAAATCCTGAATATGACGAAGTAGATCATTTAAAAAATGACTCTTAATTTATATCTTTTCTATAAAAACGAACATTAGATCGATGAAAAAATGATATCTTTCTTATACATGATGTTTAAAATTTCTAAATTTTCTCTTATTAAATGGCGGAGCTACAGAAAAGTATGGCTAGTGATATTGAAAGGAGCGGAGTTTAAAAATTTCTATCCAATTAGTAAACAACATTGTGAATGAACCGAATAAAAGAACTGAGTTTAATATTGATTTTGGAGATAACTTTTGCTCGTCTAACTTCCAGTTTTTATATTTCTGGAACTTTAACAAAACAAGATGGTCAAGCATATCTTGGAACTGATAATGTTAGATTAATCGATAATTATTTATATACCGTTTTTATTTTCTAAGATTGAAGTAAGAAAACACAATAAAATTGATAGAAGAAGTCGAAAACTGTGGTCAGTTAAGCACTATTAAAGGAACTATTTCGTATTCAAAAAGTGATGTTATTTCTCAAACTTCTAATGGCTTTGAATCAGATTTTAAATTTGGTGTTTTTGAAGCAGCTGGAAATTTATCTCATTTTGGATTAGGATTTTTTTGAAAATGTTACTATTCCGATCTATAAAGGAGGATTTTATCTAAGTTTTATAAGAGCAGAAGACGATGATGCGATTCTGAAGACTGCAACTGGAAATGTTATGCCTGTTGATGGAAAAATAAACAATTACAGATTTTTTTATTAGAGTTCCCAATGATTGATTTATAAAACCACGAGTAAAATTAGATTGATTGATGAAATTACAAAAAGTCAAAACATTATGTTTAATTTTCTAGATTGGCAATGTATTGAACAAAAAGGTATTTCCGGAACAACTTATTCGTTCGATATTACAAACATTTATAGAAACATCTTCAATCCCAAGTTCGTTATTATAGGTTTTCAAACAGATAGACAGAATAGTCAAGAAAAAAATCCTTCAAAGTTCGATAGTTTGAATGTAAAAAATATCAGAGTAAAATTGAACGGTTCTTATTATCCAGAATGAATTACAAAATTTAAACACATTTCAGGGGTCTTTTCAGAATCATGTATCAGATGTATCAAGATTTTAAGAAAGTTTACTGTAATAATAAGGAAATGTATTACAATCCTAAAGAATTTTTAGCGAATAGACCTATTTATGTCATTGATACAACAAAGAGTTTGACAAATATTTTCTGGTTCAAAGAACGATATAATTATCAATATGGATTTTCAAAATGCTGTTACAAACGCGATTTGTTATGTTGTTGTGGTTTCTGAGAAATTTTTAGCCTATGGATGTGATTAAGAACGATATTAAAGAAATTCAGTAAAAATCATCGTATTTTCTATATTATTCATCGGAATATTTTAAAAACTTTACAGAATTGTTAAAGACATTGGTAAAAGTATACAATTTAAATTACATAACAAAATTTTGAAAAATAGGGATGATATTAGGAAAAAACTATTCCAAGGTCATGGACCGGAAGTGATGATTTAAAAAAATACTTTAATATTTACTGATCCTATATACCAAATTTCATCAAAAAAGCTCTAATAGTTCTCGAGATATAAGAGTATTTAAGATAAGGGATGATTGGGGTAGATTTTTGAAAATTTTGTTATTTTCATGAAATTTTAAGTATGAACTCTCTTGTTTTTGAAGTTTCAGATTTTTTCCGATTAAAATTTTTTATTTTTCTTTGAATATTAAGAAATAGGGGATGATTTCACCCTTAATGGATAAGTTAAGTCGAAAGAGTTAAGTATTTACTATATGTGTACCAAATTTTCATTAAAATCGGTTGAGTGGTTTTTGAACAACAAGGTTTGAAATAAATATTGATATTCACTTATTTAATATACATTGGAAACTATAACAGTTCTAGGGAATTGAGACATTTCATTTTAAACATGTTGGTAACCACTACATCCTCGTCTTCATCTAGAATTTTCCTTCTCGCTGGGCGTTGGCCACGTATAGCCAGTCATGCTTGATCCTCGCTCTATTTTAAACGAAAATTTAACAAGATATATCATCATTTAGAAGATTCTAATGTATTTTCAAGTTGAAGAAAGGAAGATATAGACTTTATAATGAAGTAAGAAGATTGTGTGATGTTCTGTGTTTCTTGTTAAAAGTGAAGTGAAGTGTTCCACTTGGGCGTTTGCCATTCATAGTGTTATTATATATTTATAAGTTACTTTTATATTTTGGGACTCGAAGAAAGACATTACAAGAAGATTGTGAATTTGTGTAGACATTCTAAACTGTGATAAAACATTGTGTGAAAATAGTGATGTAAAGTGATGAATTGTACGACGAAAAGTATCAAGGTCAAGCGTTAGTGACACGAACGCCTCTCAGCTGGAAAAGTATCAAGGTCAAGCGTTAAGTTGAACTAACGCTCTCAGTAAAATATAATATGCTACGAGGTCACGCGTTTCCTAGTGGTAACGCCTACGTCATAGTTAGTGAAACAAACAGTCGAGGTCACCGCGTTCCTAGTGGTAACGCCTACGTCATAGTTAGTGACACAAACGCCTCTCACATGTTTAAATAAAATGAGATTTCGAGGTCAAGCGTTAGTGGTACAAACGCTCTCAGCAGACGTCACAAATCTAGAGTTGATTGAAATAAAACATATGATACCTTTCTTCTTATCCCATTCCCCAATTTCTTAGAAGTTAAGTAGATATCGCAAAAACACGCACACTAACAACACTCATTTTGTATGTCTTTCATTATATCGTATTGAATTGCTGAATGACAAACGTTTCTCTTTTCTTCGTCAGAATCACACACACACACAATATATCTGTTTCGTAAATGTTTTTTCCATATAATTTATCCCAATCTACAACAAAAGCGTGATCTCTTATAAATTCCTTTGATAAATCTTGTTGTTTACAAAGACTTGTTAAAAAACTAGCTGTTTGCATATTCCTTGGCCAGTATGGATATTGGTCTTTCTCAACATTTCAACAAATAAACAATGAAATTTAGCCATAAAAGCGATGAAAAATGTCAGATTGTTGGTGTTTTAGTTTATTTTGTAAAAATCGGAATATTGTTCTTATTTTTCTATTATTTAATTTAAAATCTCCTATTACATTTAACATATTTATACTATCTAAGTTGTCTGTAATAAATTGCATTGAACACTTTTAGTACTATAAAAGTTCTCTGAATTCGTTTTCATTTAAGGATTCGTTTTCACTTAAGGAAAATATCAACATTTGTTTAACATATTTAGGTAATTCAAAGAAGTCTTTATAACTATTTCCTGTGGTAAGTTCTTTAAATGCTAGAAACTGAAGTGATTTTGGAGAGTTCATGTTGTTTGGTGACTATTTAGTAGAAAAGTTTTTTATTTAAGAAAAATAATTTGCTAAATTCATATTATTCTCTTTCATTCCTTCTAAAACTTCAAAAATATACTCTTTCGCTGATGAAAAATCTCGATTTCTTCCGGAATAATCTTTGTAATCATATACAAAATATCCTAAAATAGTTGAATAATAAAAATAAAATCATTTCTCTTTATCTCGGTAGTTGAAATATAAACACAAAACATTTGCGCTGAAAAATTTATATCTCGGCAGACTTAGTTCCATAATCTCCATTTATAAAAAAATCTTTTTGTTTAAATGGAAGAGTAATAATGCCAACTGTTACAAGTGTTCTAATAGAGGAGAAATTATCGATAAAAGATATTTAGTTTGTAGAGGTTGTAATTTAATTTTGTTAGAAAGACCTAAACCTAAGAAATTTCGAAATAAATTAACACATTTGAATAACCTGCTTACAAAATTGCAATATGGAGACAAGGAAGCAAACAAAATTTGTTACAGAATTTAGAAAACAGAATAAAAATTTTTACTTATCTCTTGGAACCATTGACAAAATTATTTTCCTTTTCAAAGAATACATTAGGTTTGTTGGTTTAAATACACACGTTTATTATGAAAAGATATTACCTGTATTTTTTTATTATCTGGATGTTGACTTTGTCTACGACTTTAAGCCAGAAATCCTCGATGATTTTATAGTACATTTGGAGAAATTAAACGAAGAAACCTCGTGAAAAGAATGCGGTTTTACTCACATTCTCCCCGACTTCTCGAGTGATTGTTAGCAAATTTCATTTTTTCCGTCTTTGAATTTTTTCTATTTAAATGGAGTTCTTGAAAGAGTTAAATGATATTGGAGAATGTAAGTTTAAAGAGTATTAAGAAGTTAAATGAATTGGAAGAAAATAAGAAATACAAAATTTTGAATTTGGAGAAAATGAAAGATAAATTCGGGTTTACAATAATTGCCGAGTTTGGAAGATTGTAAAGTACACTTACCGAACAGATTTTTGACTGTTTTGGATGAGAAAAAGATTAAAGAATTAAACAAAATGAAAAAATTACACTTGATTGTTACTGGAAAGAATACTATAAAAGATAAAGACTGTGTTACAATTAACTTTGTAGAATAAAGATTTTTTATTAAGATTTTTTGATTTTTTCATTAAAACAGCTTATAAATGTAGAAGCAAACATTGAACAGTAAAACAGCTAAAGATTCGGTTATTTAACATTCGTGCTTTCCTGTTAGAATTTTATTAGATTTGTTTATGGTTCAATGGACAGTATTTTTACATTGATTTTCTGTCTGTCCCAAAAGTGGTCTAGAACCGGCATATTCATATCTACTTATATAATATATATATATATATATATATATATATATATATATATATATATATAGGTTTATTATTCTATTTCAGTTCATTTTCTTGTTTGTATTTAGTTAGTTTCATTATTAAATTTTGTAAATATTTATACACTGTTATCTGAAGAAGTATGCTGACATACGAAAATTTATAAAAAGAGTTTACCAATATTTGGTTTTTTATTTCTACATGAAGAGAATACATATTGATATATATAATATATATATATATATATATATATATATATA